>NT_180435.1:518992-520358 GCF_000188095.3 Bombus impatiens | reverse complement strand
GCATCTACCTTTACGACTTTCGTTTCTTTCGTTTCCTCCAGTCACCTATACCGCGCGATACCAACAACGGTTGACCTGATTTTTCCCGCCCGACTAGTTCGAAGCGAGTTTCACGGTCGTTCGTACGTTTTCGACAACTTCCGTTGTCGCGCGACCAACGTGTTCCAAACGGGTACCTGCGGTAGTATCTGTTCGCAGGTCCCGCGATCGAACTAGCGAGGTAGTGGCGAGAAAGAGAGAAGGCACGGCGTAGACCAAGTGACCGGGGCGCCAGTCGGCGACAGGCGATCTCCTCCGGCGAGTCGGCGGCACGGCGTCGCGACGGGAAACACCACGGCGAACGGTTACGTTCCTACTACAAACTTAGGTCGATCCAGGCGCGCGTCGCGCTCTCTCGATACTCTTTGCGCGTTATCGATCCGCAACGAACCGCGAAACACCCATAGGTCGCACCCATGGCTCCTACATGATACGCGAGTCTCGTACCTATGTGTGAGTCTATGAAACGAGTAATCGTAATCGGAAACGCCGTGACCGCGATCGGCCACGCTAAGTATCCTCCTAGATGATATCCTGCTGTTTTATGCGTCATTCGTTCTTTCCCCTTCTCTAGGTCCCTTCTAGTCAGCCCTCGACTCCATATCCTTTTCCCATCGGTACAGACCTTCCTACGCCCCTTTACCTCTCTCTCTCTCTCTCCCCTCTCCCTTTACATCATATTCTTGGACAAGTGACGCATCGTTGCTATAGTAAGTAGTGAACGATCGAAAATCACCGACGAGGAGTGGAATCGATGTATGCGATTATCGGTGACCTGCATGGAGCGGAGTTCATCCAGTACAAAATCGTGCGCGAGTTTCTCGAGAGCATGGTTTGAGTCGTTGCTTACCGATAGATAAGGATTCTACGGGTCGTAGAGATCGGGAATCGTACTCGCGAGACGATGAAACAGATCTATAAATAACTCGATGGAATCATTGGGTCGAGCGGACTGGAATAAAAACTTTTCTTCTCGCATTAAAGCTCGGATTAAAGGGAAGCTATTCTCGTAGATTGAGCGTATACTTTTTATTGTTTCGTCATTCATTTACATACAAATATTTTCAAGATACGTCTTAAGAAACAGTGCGTGTTCGGCATCGGTTCTTCGAACTTCGTACGTTAGTACTGCTAATTGTATTTCGTATAAATTTTCCTCGCGATCGCTTTAAACGCTAATAGAATACGCTACGTGGCCTCGTCGAGCTTTTCTTTTCGATGAGTCTAGGATGCGTTCCGTCGTTGTCGTTGCCAGTTGTAGAACCTAGATAGTTCGCTAAGGGACGATATCGACGTTTCTCGTGACCAGACGACGCACCATTTTTGT
>NT_180435.1:518788-518952 GCF_000188095.3 Bombus impatiens | reverse complement strand
CCGCCACTAGCAAAGTAATCGAACATGTAAACGCTGCCATTTCGTTTCGCCACGAGGCTATTTATTCGTTACAACGTTCATAATTACCATATGCTTTTTCCAATTATTTATTCTTCATTTGCATCGTCGATTTACATATATTATAAACAACGACGGGAAACGGC
>NT_180435.1:474990-518682 GCF_000188095.3 Bombus impatiens | reverse complement strand
GTACGTACTCGTGCACGCGGTGACACGTTAACAATCGTTGTTTCGGACAGAAGGAATAATCGGCAGAAACTGCGAGCGCGTTATCGAACTTGATGACGAGGGAGGCAGGTTGATTAGCGAGTAAAATAAAATTTCTTTCTGCTTTTTTCGAACTCTCGTTGCCGTTGCGTCGCACGTAATACATAAAATAGCGTTTCACTCGTTATTCTTTTATATCATACGTGTATTTTCTTGCTGCTGATACATTAATTATAATACACACCGTTTATAATGGCCCTGGACACGGCACAGTCTCGCCGACTCGGCTCGATTCGTCCCGATTCGTCCCGATTCGTCTCGATCCGTCTCGATCCGTCTCGATTCGACCCGATTCGTCGGTGTCGCAAAAACCAACGCGTCGATCCGTTATCGGCATGCTCTCTCTTTTGCGCTTCTTAAATAATTTCAATCGTAACAAACACTCTTTATGCTCGCGCGTTTAATCTTGTCATATTAAAATTATCCATGTATGATATATGTATATATAAATATACATATGTTAAATATAATTATAAATGCATCTAACACTAGTCGCTTTTCTCGTACCCCGTGCAATTTAATTCATTCCCTCGAATCCATCGAACGTTCACCGTTGCCGCGCCCAAAATTTCCCCTTCTCTCTTCCTCTCCCTCTCTCTCTCTCTCTCTCTCTTGTTCTCGCTCCTTTACACGCTACATCGCCATTTGACATTCGCGTGCGCATTCATGGACACACACACGTTCGATACGTACGCGCGCACATACAATGTCACTCATACACGCACACATCCTCATACCTGCTCCACCTGTTGTTTAATCGTTTAAAATTTAGTCTTGCATCTTCGAACGGAAGGCTTCGTCAAATCGTTATTTTTTCCTTTTTTTTTTTTTCTCAAGACAACGCAACGTTGATTGCAAGATCATTAAGTTTACCGTGGAAAGCTTAAAAAGTAGAGTAGAAACGTAAATCATTGAAAAAATATAAAGCCCGATAAGCGTAAAAACCTTGAAAAATTGTACATTTCCATTAGTGGAATGCGATAGACAGAGCGGAATACGTTATTTCAATGTAAAATGCATCAAATGGCAAAGAACGTTGCCGGAATATGTACTTATGTACTTATCGTTACAATAAGAGTATCAGTTTATTCAGTTCAGTCGGCTGTTGCTTAGCGCCGTATCGGTATTATTATAAAATTGATCGTTTCATTTTCTTTTTTCAATTTCACGAACGTTAAAACATCTTGAAAGAATGTTTCACGGTAAATGCGAATGGAATATGTATTGAGATCGACGTACCAGTCTGGAATTACAGTTCCGTGAAAAAATACGTAATACAAAAGAGAAAGGTTGATCGAATAAAATCAGAAGTGAATCACATTCACAGAGAATATTTGTGCGAGAACGTGCGAAACGATGGACAATTATTAATTATCAGTTACATCTCCGAAAGACACGCGTCATATCGAGACATTAGCTTATCCCACGGAATAGTGACAGTGTATCGGTGATTAATACCTTTAATCTTTACTTTCCTTATACGACTAGAAATTGAGATTTAAAATTTAGTTCGATAATACTTAACATTATCGTTGCGCTCTTAATTAGTGCGTTAATTTAGTAAATCGGTTATCACAAATCTGTCTTATGAAACAAAGAAAAAGAAAAAAAGAAGGAAAGAAAGATGTTAGTTAAATGTTAAATGCGATGAGAATCGTCAATGTTTATCACGCGTCATTCGAATTTAGATACGCACATATCGTAGTATGTCCTCATATCGTGTCATATCGCGTCGTACATCGAATGACCGGTGATGTAGCACGTTCGAAAATACATACATAGATATTGCGAGGAATGGATACACGATTATCTTTTCTTCTTTTTCTTCTCACTTCTTTCTCGCGCTTCATTCTTCCTCTCACTTGCACTCTCTTTCTCGCTCGCTCGCGTTCCCCGAACTTTGTTCTGGTTGTATGCAATAAATGCCAATAAGCTGGTGCGAATCAGCGTATACACGGCTATATTATAGATACATAGAATATATATGAACTGCAACGTTAATTTTCTCATTTTCCGTGAGAATCGTACGAGAGACGATAAAAAAATATAAGAACGGAGAGTAGTATACAATATCGATAGCAAACACGATCGCCCTGTCATCACTAAGTCGGTCATTTGTCGAATTTTGAATTTCTTGTAGCGATCAATGATGCGTAAATATAAAATCGATGTAATCGTTTAACGATCGGATCGTGTGGGTGTATTTAGAGAAATCTCGAATCAACCGAGAACTCGTTTATGTGAAGATTGTGTGGCAATCGATCGATGATCGCTTTCATTCTGTTCTACCTGTTTTACGGTACCGAAACATTTTCACTTGGAATGTATCGAGCTGTGCGTTATTAATGAAATCTGTACATGGAAGTAGTGGTGGTATGTACGAAAAAAATCCAAGTAAGATTCAATTTAAGTCGCGTGCATTTTGATAAGAAAATTGGGAGCAAATGTTCAACAAAAAAAAAAAAGAAAAAAAAAAGAAGAAAGAAAGAAAAAGTTGCATGACTATTGCGAAACAATTTAACGCGCGTAAGGTTCTTTCAGCCCCAATTTAAATGCATCTTAGACTAGAGAAATCTCTTTTATAAATTCTTACGTATCTTTAGCTGAGTCGAATTCCGTGATATTTACATAGAAACGCAAGCGTTTACCATTGTGCGTGGGATCAGCTTTTATGTTACGTCACGATAGGTTGCTCGATTTAACTACGAATAATACTTGTCGGAACAAGGAGAACAGCAATCGTCATTAATGAAAGAGAAATTGTACGATACCACCGAAGACTAATACGGATGCAAATGTAGGCGATCCGTGATGTGTGCTGTGCATCGAATTGGTAGAATCAGAATCGATTTTATCCAAAGTTCATGGTTGCTTACTATTCGTCCAGTAAGCAACGAAAGGGTACGGTTCACTTAGAACACTAGATTAGATATAACGTACTTACACACAAACATGTCTGATATACATGGGGTATAACTGCATTCCATTTTCGCGAATACGTAGTAAAAAAAAGTCGTGTACGGTTGTCGATGATCGTTTCGATTGATCTACACAGCGGTAGAATTTTTCATTTCTTCTTCGCTTTAGTTCAAACTGGTCCGCGTCTCATCTTTATCTTCTACTTAGTTCTGCTCTGACAGCTGAAAGTATAAAAAGAGGGGGAAAAAACAATAGAATGCATAAACGATTTTCAAACACATTAACACATTTGATTGAACTATCGTTACCATCTACGATCTCTTGTTTCATCTTTTGGAATTCTTTGCGCACTTCCTTGATGATCTCCGCTTTAAATGCCTCCATTTCTTGAACGGTAAGCACAGCCCCGTCGTTAACGCCGTTTACTTTCAGGAGCGTATCCTCAGAAGCAGAACCAAACCTCTTGCGGACAGATTTCGGTGATTCGGCACCGTTCGAGAATTTATTATTCGACAAACTGTTCTTATCCCATGATTTCTTATCGGGTGAACTTTCGGGTTCCTACGGAAAGGAAAGAAAATAAAAAGAAAAAAAGAAAGACGTGTTGCAAGTTGAAGATTGATAGCAATAAATTTGAACGCAGAAAGAATATTACAATCGAGAAAAAGACCTACTTGCGGTTGTTCGGGTTGTTTCTTCTCAACGGCAGCTCGTCTACGAGCTAGGGTTTTAGCCATTTCGTCCATCATAGAAGCCATTCCACCACCTCCGCCCCTTCCTAGAGTGCCGTAATTCCCGCTGTTTCCAGCACTTCCGCTGCTGCTGGTACTGGAACCACTATTCTCCACGGGTTGCTGCGATGCCTAGAATAACATGGAAACAGTGATGCGAGAAAGAGATAAAAATCAGTAGAGAGAAAGAGAGACGAAAGTTAAAATAAATTCAAGACGAATGATACGAACCTGCTGCTTCTTTTTAAGACGAGTCGCTTGAATTGCAGCAGCCAACGAATTGGAATCCGGCGATGGTTCGCTGGTAGTGACGGAACTTACAGATCCGGTAGAACCAGATGCAGAAAGGGAATTAAGATTGGTAGCAGGTAGATTGACTTTTGGAGCAGGTGGTGGAGGAGGTGGAGGAGGAGCAGGTCCAGCCAGCGGCATCATAGGAGGAGGTTGAGGACCGGCACTGCCAATGGGAGCGTAAATATTAGGATTAACCGGTGGCACATGATGTCCACTGCCGGGGCCGGTACTGCCACTGCCTGCATTGCTTCCGCAGTTACCGCCGCTACCACCGGCACCAGTGCCGGTGCTGCTGTACTGATTCACCGAGTTTGATGGTGTTCCATAAGGATTCGTAGCGGCCGAAACTGCCTGTAGTTGATTGTTACCATACTGTGCCTGTGCCTGAGATACGACACTGTACTGAGACTGGTTCGGCTGGCCAACGTTGACTCCGACGCCTACCCCGTACTGGCCTGTCGTCGCGGTTCCGCTGCTCGCGTACTGACTAATCGAATTACTACTTCCATACTGATTTCCACCAGCACCACCCGTACCACTACTACTTCCACCGCCACCGTATTGGTTTGCTTGTCCCGGTTGTCCGCTAGGATACGCATTGCTAATTTGCCCGTTGTTATTGTAGAAGTTATTTTGATTTCCGGAGGGATACTGACATGGACTTTGCCCGACGACAGCGACGGTCGCGTACTGATTACTATTTGGCGCACCTCCGTACTGGTTTCCTTGAGTACTACCGTAAATCGACTGCGCCTGAGATTGATTCGGTAGATTCGACTGAGATGACGGGGACTGCGCGTATTGGTTCATCATCATTGGGGGTGGTGGTACCGGTGCGTTAAAGTTTATCATTGTCGGTGGACACGGCGGAGCTGCCGCCGCCATAGGAGGCTGAGGCGGTGGTATCGGAGGCGCACCTCCGCTCGACATTTGTCCCGCAGCAGTTCCCATACCGCCGGTAACTTGCATCGATTGCATAACAGTTTGCTGCTGAGGTTGAGGAGCTGGCGGTGCCGACGATGTTCTGTGATGACCGGATTGTGATTGCTGTTGCATTGGCTGCTGTTGCTGTTGTTGCGCTTGATGCTGCTGCTGTTGTTGCTGTTGAGGTGGTTGTGGCGGCGCTGGTGGCTGCGGTTGTTGTTGCACAGATTGTTGAGGCGTTTGCTGTTGTTGTTGTTGCTGCTGCTGCTGCTGTTGCGAAGTAGGTTGTTGTTGTTGCGATGCGAGGGGGCAACTCGGGGAAATTGCGTTTGGACTATTTGTTGCTGTAAAAAACACACGAATTGGAAATGTTTCTCCAATCTCGCGACTTCTATTCGATAATTCACTTATCGCGTTATATCGTACCTTGGCTTTGCTGAGACATTCTGCGTTCCTGAATGATCGCCACATCTTCCCTGGTCATAGTTCTGGCCAACAAATATACGATCAACTCTTTTCTCATTTTCTCGGCAGTAATTTCATTTTCGATATATAGGTGCAAAAAAAAAAAAGAAGCATAGAGAAAACGAACCTGTATCCCATATCTTCGTCATATTGAGCATTAGTCGGTTGCTGTTGCTGAAAGACGGATTGCTGTTGAGTAGCTGAGGCGGGAGCAAGACTTCTCGATATGTTGCTTCCATTGCTCAACACCTACGTTAAATGTCAAACAATTACTAAATAATGTATGTCCTGATCCATGTTGATCGATAGATAAACTAGAAGTAGAAGCGCTACGACTGTGTAGTTTAGCTTTACGTTAGTTGGCGCTTCTTTTCCAATGTGTGTTTCTGTTTCTATCGGTTTAAACTCACATCGAGCGCTTGCAGCATCGCTCTGGCAAATGCGTCGGCGTCGTCCTTACTGGAGAAATTCAGACCGTATACTTGCTTGTTATCTCGCCATTGGTGAAACGTGACTGTCGCCTGATTGTACTTCAGTCCCTTGAGGATCGCGCAGTTGATGACGATCTCGTGATCCTGCAACTTTCTTCCCACCACGCGAAACGTATTGTTCACTTGGTGATGATATAACTGAACTTTGGAGAGTCCTGAAGAACTGCCACTCGGTACCCATTTTTTATTAACGTCGTCATATACCATTACCGACGCACGAGCGGACGATATGCTCACTTCGCTGAAACATAAGGAGAGGCACGTTTTCTTCGTTATATATCTACCTTGGTGGCCTAAAGCGTGTAGCGGTTATTTGCATGAAATAATCGAAATACAGCAAGTAAATGCTACCACGATCGATATTCTTCCGGAAGGATTTGCTGCGGTCGACGAGAATACGAGTATCGCCTCATTGTTTCCTCGTTCGTTGGAATCGCGAGGAATTTTTCCCAATTTTTTCACTCATATGATTATTAACCAAGGAATTACGAGATTTCGCGTACAACGTTACGTTCGGTGTCACTTTCACCGTGCGCGGACCACGTTAAAACAGCACGAGCCGCTCACGAAATGAGAACAGAACGAAACGGAATACTAAAAGATACTGCCACTTCCTTCTTTGCTCAGCGTACGATCAGACTAGCCTGGATTCGAGATAAGAGCCGGAGTAGTATCCGCGATACGCGTAGTTTTCGAGTCTTCCCGTGTCCGTTGTTGTGCGACTCCCTTTATTTTTTCATAAAATAATTGCCAAAGTGTTGCGTGTGATCAAATCAATTCAACGTGTGGTTCAGAAAAACCTGAGGGAACGAAACTCAAAAGAAATGATTTATACGTAGTTGGCTTTAAAAAATCTCTGTCGTAGAAGAGACAACGCTATTCTTTCGTGTTATTTGCGTACAAGTGATAGAACAGAGGTTCGCGTCACTAGCCTCTCGCCGATCATGTTACGGTATAACCCTTTTAAAACCATTCCCTTTTTTACATGCCCTTAAGTCTCTCGTTCTCACTTTCTCCCTTTCTTCCTCCCTCTGTCACTCCTTTAAAACAGCAGATGCTTTCGATTTCTGAATCGAAATCGAAACGTAAATGCAAAATTTGGCGTTATATTAAGAAACATACGTTTAGATATGTATTAGGGCTTAGCCAAGTGCAAAACGCGTCGAACGTGAATCATAATGTGACTCACTGATCGGCGTAAATATGTTATCGAATAAATTCATTCATATCTTTTCCTATAAAGTAGTAAAAACGTGTGCCGAGGTGAATGAATCAGTGTCAGCGGCGATTACAATATCTCAGGCTCAATGTCATTGATATTTACTTTATCGGGAGTCTGTATAAAATATATAGAAAATTCTTTTATAAAGGTTATTTTATAAAGATTTATTAACGATAGAGGAAGAACGTAGAAGATATCGAAAATTTTAGTCCGCAGAAAAAACTGTAAATTATGCGCTTGCGTGTAGCAGATCTCTCGTCTAACATAAACAAATGTGTGCAGCGAAATTTTTCGCCTAACACTAATCCGTCTTGTGTGTGGTAGACACGCGCGTACATGAGTTGGGTTTAGATAAGGGTAACCCGAGGAAGCGTGAATGGTATTCTGCATGGACGTAAAAAGGACAGGTATGAACAAAAGTAGAAAGAAGTTTCGCTTGCGTTTACGATACACAAAGGCGTCGAGACGCAAGATTTGGAAGCACGTCAGAATATCATCCGGCAAGCAAGACTAAAAGCGGATCAACGGATGCGTGAAAAGAATACTCGATTGCTAGCGATACAGCCGGTGAGGGTGAAAGAACTGACACGTTTCGAGATATTCGATAAAAAAATAATCGCGAAGCCCTAGCCGAAATGACTCCCAGTACATATAGATCCTTTTCAAAAAATTTGAACGCCAAAGAGGCATCGATAGACAATGGACACATCAATTACGAATAGTAAGAAGAGATGCCCGAGCTATTAGAGGTATCCGTTGGTAGCCTACAGGATAAACAATCACCAAAGACAAAAAGAAGTTGCGTTTGAACCCATATACCGAACTCGGCTCGATTTTGTGTGACTCGACCCTCTCTCTCACTCGATGCTGTGTCGTATACGTGGAACTTACTTCATGTTTGTTTCACTGGGAAGCGTATGCTATGCCTTCATGCAAGCCGTATTCCTGCTTCTGCACAGTATATCACCGATTCCATGAAAACACGCGAGATTCGGGCAGGATTTGCGGTAGTTCGACATAAATAACGTACGGCACTAACACCACCCCGACACCCTACCTATGCACATCTAGCCAGCCATATTGCCGACTCCAGGCCCATACTCCTACCACCCTTCGTCTCGATGCACACGTTTACCTAGAGGGAATACTCGAATTGCAAGCGTTAGTACGCTCTACCATTTTTACTTTCTCGTTCATTGTCTATCTCTTTTCTTCCCTCTCATTTTCTTTGTCTCGATTATTTTGCTCGCCTCGTTATTTTGTCGTTCACAGAAAAAATTTAAATTCTGGCAATATATGTCGAATCGGTTCGTTCTGTTCGTGTTTCGATTCGATCAACGAGGTGTAGCTATTTATCGTTGTGAGATATAGCCATTTACTTTGACAGTTCGGATGTTGACCAGCGATATGTAGTTGAGATATTACCATATATTATGCAATTTCAAACTCGATTATCGATGTCAGATTATCGATCGAAACAAGATTGAAATTATTTTGCCAGTGATCATCGATTTATCGAGTATTAATATTTATCGATGAATTTAGATATGATCGTAACGATACAACAAATATGTATCGTATATTATCGAATGGTTTGAATCGAGTAGAGCATTCTAGATCGATATTCATTAGGAGAAAATTGTAACTAAAGATGTACGAAATGAAAAAGAAGCATTTGTTAATAATCATGTACAAATAATAAATCTCTCATATGTATATCAAACTCTTATGGACATACATACGCAACGTACATGTGTATATACAGCTTTCACTCAGTGTATTACTAAAAAGGCGCGACTAATAGCCTGTCATTTTAGAACGGAAGCGAGTACATCTTGAAAGACGTAATAATATCGTATCTGTCGTAGATGATTCGAAATGGCTCAAAGTTAGAGTTTCGTATAAACCGCTAGGTGAGACTAATGGCAGCATTGAACATCAGATGGCGCGGCAATTTGAGTTCTACTTGAATACACGGGAGTTTCCACGGGCCCTGTCGCCGACGCACCTGGCGCATCGACCGAGAAACAGAAACAGCTGTCTGTTCGAAGCAACTTGGAAAATATCGTCCGTTAATCGTCGATCCAGAACCTTGTGGATCTTCGTCGCGCTGTTTGTGGAATGCGAAGTAACGAAGTCTCAGGGTATTGTGCCTGTCATCAAACGCGTACTAGCTTGCCCCTTGCTTCACCACTCTTTACCGCTTTAGGCGGTCGCTGCGATGATAACGTGCCTGCCTTTTATTTTTCCGATTTCTACGATCCGGAACGTTTCTATCCCCCTTTTCCTCTCTCTCCCTCTCGCTCTTTCCCTGTCCCCACTTGCTCATTCTCGCGCTCTCTCTCCTCCCTGCTCTTCTCTGTCTCTCCCACGAGTCCTCCGTCTCCCTGTCTCTCATTCTCCCTCTCTCCTATTCGGAGTTCTTCTCGGGATCTGTGTGTGCTTCGTCAACGATGTAAACAGACTGATATTTTTTGGAGAAAATCTTCACGTTTCTGCTCCGATTTACCTTTCTGTGCGATTGTCGGTTAGTGTTGTTGCTCCAAACGCGATGGTGTCTGCGCGAATGTGACGCACCTATAGGCGAAATACGCGCGTATCAACAAGCAGCGTTTCTTCGATGACAGTGTCGTTGATCGGTTACGATTCCTAGGATAACAGTTGGACCTATCGGGAGAAAGGTATACGCACTTTTTCGGTCGCCTCGATTACTTCACCGATACTCGTTCCTTCTACGAGGTTATAGATAAGAATTCTCCCGCGCTACGGGACACGGCTGTGAAAGACGTGAAACATCGGGTCAGGATTGGAATTAAGTGACCTTAAAGTGTGAAGATAGCGATTTTAACGAATGGTTTGAATCTTTTTCAATTGCGATGTCGATTTGTGCAAGAAGAAACTGAAAGAAGATTTCAAAAGAATCATCTCTGCCTCCACTGTGTCATAATATCATTGACAATACTCCATAGCCTTTTTTTTGTGTTTCATTTTCTCCATCCTGGTACTTTGTATGTCTTTCCCTCGTTTCTTTCAGCGTGCTAATTAGTTGTCTAACAATTTACTGTTCTTCCTACTTCGACTATACCCAATAATTGATTTTGTTTGAAACAATAAGTCGCATTTGTTTTTACAGTGATACCAGTACGAGCAAATCATAACCCTATGCAGTTGGCGAACGATGAGGGAGTTGTTGGTAGAAACTGGCAAATAAACATGGAAGCTCCATTCAAATATCTAATAGTTCTGTATTAAGCATATTAGGGACATGCTTTACACGATCAGGAAGGAACTGAATGAAGGAACAAAATTATAAGGAATGATATTCTTTTTGAGTCTATTGGATGTTAGATAAGCTAAAAAATGTCTGGTGATTCAGGATGGAATGCTGTAATTCACCATCCGTCAGAATTAGAATTACAGAATTGGAATTGGGAAGAAAACGATGGGGAGCAAGAAAGGGAGCTCCCTTCGACTGTTGATATGGATGCCATAAAGGGTGGCGGTAGCTGGGACCCGACTACTGAACCTAATGGTATTGATATGTTACATTAACAAATTATGTAACTATTTTTTGATAGGCATTTACATCACCATTTGACTGCATAGTTGAATAGAATTCTAAGAATTTTATATTTTTTGTGAACGTCAGGAACAGATTCAGTTGATTCCGAAGAAGACTCAGATTCCGACGACGAAAGTTCTGGCGGTACCGAAGGCAGTTGTTCTTATTCGGATTCGAATTCGGATTCGGACGACGAGAGTAGCGGTGACGAGGAGGAAGATACCGGATCCAATTCGGATTGCACGTCGGAACATAGCGAGCAAACATTTTCCATTCAAAAAACGAATTTCGAACCGGTATGCACAGTAGAATTTTATAATTTCTCTTAATACTGCAAGTTTAAGTACAGCGATGAAACGAATGATGAAATTTGTAATTACGTTACAGGGAGCGCTTAAATTGAAAATCAGTATGAAAGGTCCAAAAAAAGAGGATTTGGAAAAAGAAAAAAATAGGAGAAGCGTACCGAAGAAGGTTAAGTCAAATCGTGGAGGAAAGGTAATTTAATGTCGATTTTTTAAAATTTGAGTTGAGTCTTCCTTTAGTGCAGATATACTTTATCTCTGTTCTGTTTAGTCATCTGAGTGCAGTAGCGACGATTCTGACTCGTCTGAGAGTCATTTAACCTCGCAACATACGCAGCAACAACAACAACAGACTCAACAGTCTCAACAGCAACAACAGCCACAGCAGCATCCGCCGCTTCAGGAAATCAATCAAGAAGATTTAGCGGCTATTTTACCGGATCAAGAGCACGAGGACGCTCCGTTTGATGGATTTGAAGATTCAGAGAGCGGTCGGTTAGTATCGAAAGCTATCGAGCGGATGTCGCTCGGCGCAGATTCAGATACGAGCGAAAACGGTGATCAGAACCCTGTACCTGTGTATAGTTCCACTTTATTGCAACAGTTTGTTGAAAAAACGGCTCTGTTATCAGAACCGAGGAAAAGGCGGAGCAAGTTAGGAAAAAAATTGAACGATTCGGAGTATCCTTGCGTTTCGAACGTTTCTCCGGATTCGGGGATTCAGTCTGTAGATAACAGTCCCTTACATTTGGCAATTAGTCCTGTGAGTCCTCCAGCACCGACACAATCCCCGGTGCAACCTGTTGTCACAAAGCCAGCGGTAAACGTAGATCGTGTTTTATATCCACCTAAACGAAAACCTGGTAGGCCGGCGAAAACAGTTTCCACGCAGCCCCGTGGCCCAGGTAGGCCAAGATTGAAACCAGAAATCGTAGAAAAAATAGAGAAGATAGAAAAAACAGAGAAAACTGCGAAAAACGAGAGGGTCGAAAAGAAAGAGCCTGCTCCGCAACCGGCAAAAGTCACGAAGGAAGAGCCTTCTAAAAGAGGAAAAACGAAGTCGGTGCCACAGAAAACAGTTGCGTCTCGGGCGGATAAAGACGGAGAGAACGATACGGTTAAGAAATTAAAGGACAAACCAGCTTGTCAAAAGAAACGGACATACAACATTTCCAAACAGTGTACGCAAGCAAAGATAAGTGGAAAAAGGAACAACACCAGTTCCCCAGCGCGTGTCAAGTGCCTAAGTAGAGCTGTTACGAATAAGTACGGGAGAGAAGGAGTTCAATGCAACGGTGGAACGTATAAGAAAATGGGGAAAGACAAGCCTGGTCCAGGAAACAAGACAACTCCGTTACGACGACAGAAACAATCGGTTTGCGAGCGAGTTTCGAGCGACAGAAAGGTAATCAACTCGAAGAAAAGAACCCTCAAGGAAAATAGAAGCAGTACAGTCCCCTTGGCTAAGCGACAGGCGTCGTTAAAGAAAAACGCAGCGCCGGTTACGCGACGTGTATTGAAAGAAAATAAAAGTACTAAAAAAGCAGGTGCTGGGTTTGAAACGAATGGCGTTGGTGTCCAAACTTTAATATCTTTGCCCGTTGGCGAGGTATTAAAGTCGGAAAAAGTTGAGAATGTAACAAACAAATGTGACAAGGCGACGCAGCCTATACACAATCATTGTCACAAACATCATCATCACAAGCATCGCAGACGATTGTTGTTACCGCCTAAGAATCCTATACGTATCCATCCGTGTCTCATAGAAGAGTTAGAAAAATTGATCGAAGAATTTTCTAGATCGTGCAGCTTAGGTAGGAATAACTCAAATTCTGGATATTCCGAATTACCGCAAATTTTTCGCGTAAAGAAATTAACGAAAAAGAGGAAAGGGGGTGATGTTACCACAAACGATGATCAGAAATTAAAGAGGCGCCTCAAGAAGGAAAAGATACTGTCAGGGACGGATTCGAAGAACAGTATGAATGCAAATGCAAACTCGAATCCAAATGAACAAAGGTTACCATTAAAAAAGAGACATTATCACGTGTCCAGTCCTCACAGTTCACAAAGTTCGAACGCAAGTGGCACTGACGTGGCTGTTAACGAAGCGAATTCTACCGAAAGTCACATCGAAGAGGCAATCGAAGCTACGATAACGAGATACGGAGGTAGCTCTGCGTTCTCCTTTCAAGAAGATTCCGTACCTGTTACTCCTAAGAAAAGACATAGGGATACCGAAGCTGGAAGTCCTGATAAATCGAGCGCAGCGTGTTCCGATTTGTTGGAAGAGAAACCCTTGAGTCAGATAGAAGTACAACCGCGACGTAAAAAAAAGATCGTCAAAGATCTTCGTGTGACAGTTACAAAATTACCTGTTGAGAGTCATGCCGCTTTGGAAAAAGCTGAAAAAATAGACAAATCTGAGAAAGCTGATAGCAAAGCCGAGAAATCCGAGAAATCCTCGAGCGATTCTAGAAGTTTGAAAAGTCGCGCGGAGAAAGGCAGTAAAAGTGAAAAGGTAGTTTTAGAGAAATTAATAAAAAGCGATAAAAATCAGGCGGATAAGATCGAGAAAAGAGATATTTCGCCAGATCATGTTCGCTTGGAAAAGAATATAAAGATCGATGCAGTGGATTTTAATGCGACGGAGAGCTTTGACGAGAATGAAACTGCGAACGAAGTTAAACCGTCACAAAATAGTCTCAATCCGAATGTTCCAAATCCCATGAATTCCACTGCTGTATTGGTTTTGGCCAAGAAGAAAATGAGACGTCGTAAAGCTATAAATCGTACAGGTTTTCCAACGTTGAAGAAAAAGAAGAAAAGATCCTTGAATGCAAATGAGTCGGATCCGTCAAAAACCGCGGTTTTAACTAACGAAGATGCCACTTCGGAGGCCGGTGCTGATGGTGAGAATTCAACGAAAGAAGGAATCGAAGATTCGGTAGTGGACAGCAAGACAAGCGTGTTAAACAACACTGAGATACAAGATGTATTTACCGAAGAGCTTTCTACTAAGCACAGTAACAACAGTAACAACAGCGTCGTGCAAAGTCGAGTTCAATCGAAAGCTAATTCGAATGGAAATCAGGAAGAGACGAATTCACCAAAGTCAGAGACGAATGGTCAAGTTCGTCCTGATGAACTTTCTGAACCTCGATCCGGCCAATTGAGAGTTCGCAAGGATCTTGTAGAGACAGATAGCGACAATGCATTGAACAAGTTATGTCCTGTTAAGTTTGAAAAGATCCAAGACACGAGGTCGTACGACGAAAACGCTCCCTTAGAAGAGTCCCTCGAAAGATTCACCGCGAATCAACGCGTTGCTGAATTAAACGAAGATAATGTAAAGAAGCTCGAACGCGCGAGCTCTCAAACGAACATCAAAACGGAACATACAAGCTCTTTCAACGGTAACCAAAAGAAGCGACGAGGTTCTTCGAGTCCCTGCAATTTGACTCCTAGAAATCTGAAAAGATTACGTAGTTCTGGTTATGATACGGAGAACGACATCCTGCCTAATAGCGACATTCTTAACGACGATCACGAAGTGGGAAAGCACTCGAGCTCGACGCATACGAGAAAGAAACAATCCCGGTGGAAGAAACGTTACTTACAGGGAGGCATTTTACAGGAGTACGGCAAAGATTTTGAAGGGAAAACGCGTGGTAGCATCGAGAATAATAGTGGGAGAAATAAGGTCGTATGCGAAACCAACGAGTCTGCATCTGCCGCTTTGTTATCCGCGACGTATCATTGTGGCAAGCTTTTACGACAAAGGAAAATGCCGTTTCAATTACCATATGATTTATGGTGGTTACATACGCAATCTAGGCTACCTGGTAGAGAATCGGTTCCATCATGGAATTACAAGTAAGCATACAGCGTGCGTTATCGAATATGCGCTATCGTTTTATAAAATTATTCAACTATTTTGACTTTTTATAGGAAAATTCGTACTAATGTGTACTACGACGTCAAACCTACTACGCTTTACGAAGCGCAAGCTTGCGAGTGCAAACCGGAAAGCGGCTGCGGAGATGACTGTATCAATCGCATGGTCTTTAGCGAATGTTCTCCGCAGCTTTGTCCCTGTGGCGAAAAGTGTGAAAATCAAAAGATACAGAAGCACGAATGGGCACCGGGTTTACAAAAATTCATGACGGAGGATAAAGGTTGGGGCGTGAGGACTCAGCAGTCTATCAAGTCTGGTGTCTTTATCCTCGAATATGTTGGGGAAGTGGTGTCTGAAAGAGAATTCAAATCAAGAATGGCGACCAGGTATATTAAGGCCATGTACAAGGGTTTTGCGTAAATATAGCATCCAAATTCATTTTCTTTCGCTTATTGTGCAACAGGTATGCCAATGATACGCATCACTATTGCCTGCATCTCGATGGAGGCTTGGTAATCGATGGTCATCGTATGGGGGGTGATGGAAGGTTCGTAAATCATTCTTGCGAACCGAATTGCGAGATGCAAAAATGGAGCGTCCATGGTCTTCCGCGTATGGCGCTGTTCGCTTCTAGAGACATTAAACCAGGGGAAGAGTTGACGTATGATTATAATTTTGCACTTTTTAATCCATCCGAGGGACAGGAATGCAGATGCGGCAGTAGTGCTTGCAGAGGAGTGATTGGTAATGGCGCAACCTTTCTTATTATAATCTTTCTTTTTCTATATAATAAATTTATTTATTGCATTTTTATCCTGTTTTCATAGGAGGAAAGAGCCAAAGGGTTTCGAAAAGTATTACTTCCATTCCGTCGCAATTGGAGCCCACAGAGAGGCGGTCAGTCGGAAGACCGAGAAAAAATGTACGAAAATCTAATACAGTGCAGTCTGTTAACTCGAAAGGCATCTGTAAATCTCGAAAAGTGGGCGATTCTAATCTGATTCATGCACCTGTGCTAAAACCTATGTCCCATCAGCAACGGTGCTTTGCTCAGCAACATCATTGTTTCCTGTTGAGAAATTTAGAAAAAGTCAGACGAGTTAAATTGTTGGTAAATCAAGTACAAATGCAAAATGGTAAAGTAAAATGCGGTAACGCGACAGCAATAAAAGAAAAGAGTTCAGGTGATGCTAAGATTCAATCTGATGCATTTTTCTCGCAATTAACTGCTCTGACTAATACAAATACACGTACTGTGCGAACTCGACGACTAGCTCAAGCTCAAGATGATCCAGAAGTGCATAAAACTGCAAAATTGGCTAAGGTAAGGCAAATTTACGATCTTTCTATTGATAATTTATTAACTTGTTATATTTGTTCATTTATAATTAATTAACCTTCAGGTGTTAAAAGATTTATATAGTATCGTGGCGACTGCGAAAGATGAGAATGGACAATTATTATGTACACCATTTATCACATTACCTTCAAAGAGAAAGTTGCCCGACTATTATGAAAAAATATCAGATCCTATAGATTTGACAACAATCGATCAGTGTATTGGTACAGGTCACTATAAAACTGCGGAACATTTTGATCATGATATGATTAAACTTTTTGACAACAATGTAAGGTTTTTCGGGAGAACCTCAGAGATGGGTATTGCCGCAGCTAGACTTAGAAAATTATACTTAGGAAGCAAACCCGATTTCGTAGATGCGATAACAGAAGCAACAGGTTGTCCTCCATCTCAAAGCTTTCTACCTCCCCGTGGTTCAACTGCGGGCGAAGAAGACGTTATCAGGTGTATTTGTGGCCTGCATAGGTATGCGTGAATTGCAATTTCTATCATAGATTGGTTGTTGTTGGAACTACTTGTAAATGTTACTTCATGATCATAGGGATGAAGGCTTGATGATTCAATGCGAACGCTGTCTCGTATGGCAACATTGCGATTGCGTTAAAGCTGATACGAGCATAGAATCTTATTTGTGCGAGAGGTGTCATCCACGTCCCGTGGATTTAGAAATTCCACTAGAGGGTGATGAGGAAGAAGAGGGCAAGAAACACTATGTTACTTTGATGCGCGGTGATTTACAACTTAGACAGGGCGACACCGTTTACGTGTTGAGAGATACTCCTGAAAAGCATACGTACAAAACCATTCAAAAACCGGATTATGAGCAAATGGACATCTTTAGAATCGAGAGACTTTGGAAAAACGCGGAGTAAGTAACTTCGCATGCATCAATTTATTAGAAGTTTTCATGAAAATTGTATACTTTGTGTTATTGATATTCAATCGTTTCTCATTCAACAGAGGCGAAAGATTTGTATTTGGCCATCACTATTTGAGGCCACACGAAACGTATCACGAACCAACTAGAAAGTTCTATGAGAATGAAGTTGTATGCGCGCCACTTTACGAAGCCGTTCCATGCGATTTGGTTGCTGAGCGCTGTTGGGTTCTTGATCCTCACACGTACTGTAAAGGTAGTGATTCTCATTCTCTTTTTATTTAATCATACGGTAGATACTCTTAAAAATATCTCACTTATCCCTACCTCTTTCTTAATAAAGGACGGCCAGTTGGTTCTACTCCAGAACATACTTATGTTTGCGAGTATCGCGTCGATCGTGCTGCACGATTATTTACAAAAGTTGCAAGAGCTAGGCACCAAGTTTGTACAAAACCGTATGCATTTGAAACGTTCCCACAACGCATTAAGCACTATCGTACATATTTGGTAAGTATCGAATTACTACTAATGAAGAAAGTGGTGAGAATGGACACTACAGTTTTTCGTAAATTATGTACAGCCTCACAGTCTCGAAGGAATCCAAGTTGGAGGTAAAATGAATAAAGAGAAAAAGAAAGTTAATAATCAAGATGTCGATACTAATCACAAATCTGAATCGAGTGAAAATACAAAAACACACGTGAAGGATCAACAAAAATCTTCTACGAGTAAGGGTAGACGAAGATCGAACGAGATTTTACCCATTGTTACACCTGCTACGTTATGTGCCCAGGTAATCATCGGAATATTATCAATCGATATTGCATTCAATGGTGCCATAACTTTTGGTAATTCAATTCTCATATTTTGCTATTAATATTATCCTAACGTGTGTTACATTAATTATCTTTAGAGAGAAGAGCAAAGAAGAAGATTGAACAACATTTTAATCGGTCTATTACAAAAAATGCCGAATAAAAAGGATCCTTTGGATTTGTCGTTTTTATTAGAAAGAAACAGACGAAATCGTAAAAGGCCAGGTGGACTAAATCCGTGACATTGGATTATACATGATCGATAATAAGGCATTATCTATACGCATATATGTGTTGTGTGTGTATGATAGCCACACATAGGCAGATGCGCGCGCGCACATATAAGTATCGCATAGGTAATATATGCCACTGCTAATTTCTATCGCAGTCAAATCTGTAATCAAAGTGATTCACACCGATCGATCCTTTCATTTCGCTATACGTAATCGATGTCATCTAAACCGTTTTATAAGAAAAGCGGTAAACAACGCGTTTCCTTCTTCTTACACTATGACCCGTCCATTCGTATAATTTAATCTTAATCACGAAGGCTACTCCTATCGAAGAACATCGTATCGATTGAGATCGTTTTATATGTTGTTTTTACATGTTTTGAACTATAGA
The DNA here is from genome assembly GCF_000188095.3 of Bombus impatiens. NCBI lineage: Eukaryota > Metazoa > Arthropoda > Insecta > Hymenoptera > Apidae > Bombus > Bombus impatiens. The sequence continues at coordinate 500,114 of NT_180435.1, read as the reverse complement.
AAATTGTCTATAGTCTTTTGGCATCGTTTTCGTATTTTAGACTACCTTCTTCGCTTACGCTGGAAGTTAGTACGTAGTACGTATCGAGATTAAAATGAGACATTTGATAAAATCGGACAGAACGTTGAGGAAATAATAATGTTCGACACTCTTTCTTTCTTTTGGAATATTCCAAATTTAAAGTTTCTAAAATGTTCAATATCATAGGGGTGTAATGTGTTAATCAACTCAAGTCAAAAACTCCCGTACGTGGAACAACGTATCTCTCATATTGAATCTAACGAGAGTTATTATTTCTAATATAATTCTAATATAATTAGGATTACGAAATTGTATAAAAGTAATTTGTAAATTTCTTTCATAGTGGATATATTTAAGTGTACAAATTATACATTACTCGGGATTGAGGAAAATGACAACAGCACACGTAAAAAAACTGTGGAATAAGAAAAAATCGAATACATGCGCGAGGCTTTATTGCACAAATGTATGATTATATTTTTCATAGTCCCAGTGTTATTTGAATTAAGTGTAATATATACGTTTTTAAATTAATAGATAAAACTTTACTAACATATATATAAATAAATATATATATATATAAATATTTAATTTATTAATTATCGCGATGGAATATAGCTAGTTGTTGCTATGACGACGAATATACGCAGGATTTCGTATTTATTGTTACATTATACAGTTAGTAAATTCATATTATTAAAGATATTTAATACATATGTATAAGTCTCATTTATATATCATATGTTTCTACGTTTTTGCACAGTATCCGAGACATTTTTATTGAATGAAAATGATATTACAATGTCCCATTCTGTTTTTCGATGTAAGTTGGAAGTGTACCAACATAGTATAGTCACACCACAAAAATCACCATGTAATAGATCTTTTATAGCATGACAAGAGGGGGGGGGGTGCCTATCTTTATACTAATTATAAGTAGAAATTAGTGAATTGAGAGTAGAATTTTAAATTTGAATTTATTCTTTTAAAAAATATTATGAATGATTTTTATGAGTGTTGAATTTTGTAATGTTAATTTACTTTATACAAAATGAATGTAAAACTTTTATCTCTTATGCAAAAACGATATTTATAGTACAATGAATGTCTCGAATAAAAGGGTATTATTTTTTCTTTTTTCTCTTTTTTTCGACAATAAATCATAAAATGTTGATATTACTTTCAAATTTAAGTTATTTTAACGAATTATAAAGATTTATCTATATGAGAGGCAGCAAAACAATTAGAAGAGCTTACGGTTTACCGGTAACCTTGCACGATGAAATATCTGCGCAATTACACGAAATACGTTACAAATGTCGTTAGACAAACGATATCGCGTATATGTAAATCACTTTAATTAATTTAAATCCATATTTGTAGATTAACAAAGTCAACATGATAGATTATGTTGACCATTATATTAAGCGTGCGTGAAGACTGATTTACTGTTACAGGATATTTCTAGCAGGTAATTGCGCTGATTAAATCTGGGTTGTAAATAATTTAAATTCTAAATAAATAGAAGATATTTTTTATTTTTACGAATAAGTTTGTACACTTTCGTCAACAAGTAAATACTTCGATTAAGAATAAATTCTTCGAAATTATTCTTATTCGACCGTATAAGAAAAAAAATTTTGTTCATTGACTTACGATTTAATGTTATTACATGTTATCGTTTGATCTTGATCGACTTTTAGCCGTATGGTAGTGTGCGATGACGGAGCTTCCTCGTACTTTCAACTTTCATTCTTGAAAACTATCATAATTGTTGAATGTTCGATGAGCACCTTGATTCGAAATCTCGCAAACTGTACAAAGTATTTTAGAAAAAGGAGGTACAAAGACAATCATCCTGTAACTACGAGAAAGCGGTTTTTCAGTACGATTGAAATAACGAGCATAAACTAAAACGAGTACTATTGCTTTATTCTTCAGTTTGTTGCAACAAGAGAAAATATAACAAAACGAAGAAAAGATAGAATGGGGATGGGGGGAAGAGAAAAAAAGAAATAAGGGGAATTAATGAATAAAATGAAAGACATTGGTGATAATGACAAAACGAAGGAACAGGAGGAAGTACGTCGGGTAACAATCGCATATCCTTGATTATAGAGTAACGTTGCAAAACATAACATTCAATTCTCGAAAACATAATCTGGTGATATTATCAGTTCAATAAAATGCGCGTACATATAAATCAAATTCAATAATAATTTATTCGTGACACGATATTTTTCTTTTTTGTACAATGTCATTAGTATAGAAAGATAAGACAAAATCATATACAATATCACTCTCGTGTTTTGTCGAGAACAAATATCTTTTTTTTTATTACATGGTATTTTAACTATCAATATATAAACAGACTTCCAGTAAACGTTCGGTGTAATACGTTTGAAAATCTGTACATATTTACACGTATTTGTTTTGAGAGCGATTATTCATTGCAAGTATTTTAATCTTAATGCTAATTGTATAATGTACCCATATATGACATTCTTCCTCTTGATCGATTTTTCGTTTAAAAGATGTTACAAGATGTTATTTATACGTTACCCCCTTTTTGATTTGAAATTATTTAAGAACTACGTATTTAGTACGAATACGTTTTCTTCATTAGGTGCCTTTTTCCCAATGATCAATCTCCAATCGCAATTATGTAATATTATAATTCGTTTAATAATTGCCTTCTGCAACGCAAAATAATTCCATGTGGTGCATGTGTAACGGTGCCTTCACTCGATAAAATCTAAATTGTTGCTCGAGTTATAAAAACGCGGTAGATAACTTTGGAATTCGTACATTGCAAAATATACGAACAAAAATTGTGAATATATTGTCGTGGAAAAATTTGTCCATCTATTTATGTGTAATCAGTACCGATGTTCGATGGTATCGATGACACTAGAATTTGAAGTTTTCATTTATTTCTCGCCAATTTGGAGAATAAGTCCCATTGTGGAATCATTAGATAAAGCAGTTGTGCTTTTCATTCAGCCTGGAAAAAGAAATAACACGCTGTCGTATGGGAAATATCATTTGTGCTAGCAATAACAGGATAACAGAATGAATGATAGAAATGATGAAAATAGATTATACAACAGAACTTGTATCAATCACACTCATTTTTTCGATGCAGCAGAATATAAATCAAAGTTATGAAATACGATTGTCCTCTACTTTCACTTCATTTCTAACTAGCTTTTTTACGAGTTGCACGTTTATTTAACAAAATAAAACAAGGATATTTGTGTATCTTACTATTCCACTCTTGTGACATATATCCTAGTAGATTATTGTTTGTTTGCAGTCTGCCCGCTACTTGTCGTAGTTTGTCCGCTCTGTTGCTGCTGGCCCCAATACTGATTATAATACTGCTGATTCCAACTATTCCAATTTCCGTTACCATAACCTTGTTGATTATAATTGCTTTGACTGTAGGATCCTTGTCCATAGCTTTTCCAGTTACCCCATGGTTGCGATCCCCAATTATTTTGTTGGCCCCAACCTTCTTGAGATTGACCACTTGGCCAGTTGCCTTGTTGACTCCACACGGATTGTTGCGAAACTTGATAATTCCTTATTGAGAAAATCGATAATTATGAGAAAATTCAATAAAAAAATTTATAGGAAATACTGAAAGAATAGAAAATATAATTACCCTATTGGAGCTCTTGACCGGGCACCTTGACGAGAACCTAAAGCTCGGCCTCTGTCGTTTCCTCCTCTTCTATCAACAGTACCACCTCTTCTACTCATTCCTCGGTGTACAAGTGGGATAGGTACTCCCCTTCTTCTTCGTGGCATTGGGGGTCCGTAACCACTGCCGTGTCGTATGTGGCCACCTCCTCTTTGTGGTCTATCTCTCCATCCCACATTACCTCGCCAAAGAGGATTACGATTCCTGTCGGAATCTAAAAACATTTATTTTTTTTTTAAACAGACTTGGTATTTTTATATTTCTTTGAAAATTTTTATTAATTTTAATATTTTTTGTAAGTCTTACAATTGCTTCGTCTGTCACGATAATCTCGATTGTCCCTGTTATCACGATTACTTCTTATATCACTTCGATTTTCATGAATGTTTTCTGACCTCGAATCTATGCGTGCCCGTTTACTTCTTTGTTGCTCGCCATATCCTGCATCTTTTCCCTCTTTATTATAGGTTTCTATAAGTTTTTCACCATCTTCTCGATTAAGTTCGACCCAATCAACAGCATCGAAAGATTCGCCAACAACGGGAGCTCTAAAACTCGCTGAAAGAATCAACGCGTATATACTAGTATATATCTTATTATAAACGTAAGTGAAGTAAAAATCACAATGTCAAAATCAACCTTTCATCTCCAAAAGCATAGAATCAGAAATCTCTTTACTATCTATTGGTTTATGTTTGACAGTTCGTGACTTAAATTCGTCTTCCGATGGAACTACAACTACTGCCTTTCTTTGATATCCACAGAAATTCTTCATTTTACGTCGTTGTACCGAAGGATACACATTTGTCTGTATTCCATTTCATAAAATATATGTCACGTTAAATTGTATTTTACTATTTTGATATAACAAAAAAAGAAAAGAGACAAAATCTTCGGAAGCTTAAATACATACCTGATCTAATATATAATTACGTCTTCTACTAGAAGCCATTTCCGTCAGTCTGTCTAATGCGTCGGTACATTTATCGATAAGTATTCTCCATTCTTCGTTATACCCTTCTTTATACGATAATCCGGGATCCTTAAAAGATATTAGTTATCAAATTATCTAATATTATACACGCATATTCAATGATAATACTGCAATGTTTACAATACGTACCTTCATTTTATTAATTAGACTACTGAGTCCTAAGATATTGTACATCTTTTGAGGATGTTCAGCCGCGTATTGTGTTGCCCAGGTAGATTTCCCACAAGCAGGTAATCCGCACATCATTATTACTTCACATTCGTCTTTCTTCTCTGGCCTACGCGGACCAGGAGTTTTATATTGAGATTCCACATTTCCAATTGAAACGTAATCTTGTAAAATTGCTTCTGTCCATGGTGTTTCTTGGCCAAAGTTGCAAGCGAAACTACAATTTTTACTCAAAATATGCGGAAACAATGGTTTGTCATTGAGTTCTTCTTTTGAGATATGAAATGCTACGCCTTGATCTTTTCCATTGACTGTATAAGACATAATAACATTTTCGGATGTTGCATCCAAATAACAACCGATTATGTCGTCTTTTCCAAATTCAAGCCCATAATCTTCGTATTGATTATCTGCCAATTTTTTACCAGTGCTGCTATATCCAAAACTAAATTTTTCTTCACCAAGTTGCATTGAAGTATAAGGAGTGGACCAACCAATTCTGAGTACATGTGGATGCTCTTCGTTTCCTGAATTAATAGTACAGTGTTCCACTATTTTTGTTTCATAGTAAACCTTCCCACAAAGAAAACCATAGGATGCTCTTGCTCCAGCCCACATATGTGAAAATCCGTCGTTATGCATAGGTGTAGCAGTAAAATATCCATCCTTATCAATAACCAAATTTAAATCTGAGTCATCTGAAAATTGTTGATAATAATTAAACATTTGTTTTATATGATTCAATCAGTTACTTTCATTTAGTTTTCAACATACACCAGGATAGTATTAAAGCAGAATCATCGATTTCTGGTTCATTCTCAATGAGAACAGGAGCCGGTGACTCGTGTCGATCTTCTATAGGGCTAGGAGATCTTTTCCGCTTCCTATCCAGAACAATATCGTTTGTATCTTGTTCTTTGATATCTACATCAGCATCTTCTTCGTGTCTAACGTCTGACATTTCTATATCCTTTCCATATAAACGAAAATAAGTCAATGATTAAAAATAATATTTCTTGCAGGTACAGTAAGCCTTATGTGTAATAAAATATAGAGGAGGTAATAACTTTTTGAAAACATTGGCGATTTCAAACGATTATCAACGAACATTTTCTATTCTTCTATACCAAATGTAATTTTCAAACACATAAAATTTTCAAACATTAAAGTATAAACGTAAATTTATACGTCTCCGATATTTTAAGAAGCTCTTAACTGCAATCCTCTACATTTTGTAATGAGATACCGGATTATACCGGATAAAGTTTATAGCAGATAAAGCCAATAAATGTTGCAAAAATGTGAAAGAGAGATTTTAAATGCTGCTAGAAAAAAATCAAAGTAAATTTAAAATAAAAGCATGAGTAATATGCATATTATAATTAGAAATTAATATATAAAATATACCTCTTCATCTTGCTTTTTCTCGATGCTAATGTCCATCTCTTTGTCGCTAGTAGACAAGATGTCTTTATCTTCTAGTAACTTCTCCTCTTTTAATTCATCATTTTCATTGATATCTATGTCTTGATCTTCTTCAAGTAACTCATTTATTTGTTGTTCTGGGTCAGGAATGTCAGTAGCTTTAGTATCATTAACAGATTCTACAACATGATCATTATCTACAGATTCTATATTTTCATCCTTTATTTCATTATCTTCTTTTTTTATATCATCTATATCATTGCATGTATCATAAATTATAGTTGATTTCTCATTTTCTTGTACTTTTGAAACAATATTCTCACTTTCTTTTATATGTGTGTTTTCTACTGCTTCTAGGTTTGATTTGGTCACTGTTGGTCCTTGTTTTAGATCTGTTTCATTTTTATTATCTAATGATTCCATTGGTGTTGGAACATCAACATCGCTATACTCAACATTTTGTGATTTCACGGGAGATGCTTGCGATATACTTGTGTTTTTTTCTTTCTCACTGCTTTCTATAACATCTGTATCCTTTATATCATCTTCTTTTACAACTTCCATAGAATTAGCATCTTTATTTTCTATACTTGAAAATAAATCTTTTGTTTCTTCTTGTTCATCCTTTTTAGGTGATAAAGGCTTTTCTTCTTGAACAGAAGCCTCTATTTGTACAGATTCTTCCTGCATAGACATTTCTTCTTGCGTAGCACTTTCATCCGGCATAGTTTCCTCTTGCATAGCAGATTCAGATACTGTTGGTGATGGTTCACGAGACATGTCATTCTGATCCGCTTTCTTTGGAGATGTCCTCCGCCTGCTAGAGTATGGAATTCTAGTAGTCCTCCTAGAGGATTTTTTTGTAGAATCTTCCTTTGGCGTCATCACAGATGCTGTTTTTGACAATCTACTAGACTTTTTTGGTGTCTGTGGTATTTTTGTCGATTCATCACTTTTTTCTTGAACAGCATCATCTTGTGTGTCTTCTGCACTGATATTTGCTTTTCCTTGATTTACTTCTACAATTTAAAAGTATTTACGTTGCATTAACTCGCAAAAGAATAGAGAATATTCAAAAATATAATACTCTTAAAAAAATGCAACATTTATACTAAAATATTTATTTAAATAACGGGTACTGCGTATTTACACTCTAATTGTAGATATGAATAGAAAAAGTAACGGCATAAAATTTTGCTAACTAAAACCTACGAGATGTAGTGGCGTCGCGAGCACAATTCACACGTAAACAGAAGAAAGGCGCGCATAGTTCGCGCCTACTCAACATTGGAAATGCCGATAACAAATTCTTTACGATTATTGATCATTTTTAATAACGATAAACAGGTTATCGTCTTCCATTCTAAGATAATTTAACGGAAAAAGTTAATAATACATGTTAGACGACTTATTATTGGCTCGTTTGAATGTTTGTCAACATTGAAATACACGAATACCTTGGTCATCGGACGAAGAGTATCATACTTAAGGAAATTTGGAGCATTGTAAGATTAGAGAATAAAAATATAGTGACTTACGGTTTGCATTTTCCTCTTCTATCGCCTTACGAAGTCTCTCAACAAGCACTGACTTGACGCCTTTCGTATCGAGTCCACGCTTTGAGAGTTCTGTCCTTAATTCGACCACTTTTAACTTTTCCGGATCCATCGCGTGTTATATTTCACGGTTCTTGTCAATGCACGCACTTTTATTCAGCAGAAAATCTTATGAAAAGGCCATACACGCGCCAGTGACCCGCGTTAAATATACAATATGGCGATACATCTGCAAACAACGCGTTACGTGTTGTAAATGGATTTTATTGGTCAATGTGGCATTTATTTGAACTAACGCCAACTTCACTGCTAATGGAATTATTTGTTCTCATTGCGGTGGTAGAGTGTGGTAATTCTTATTGGTTCTCCGAAGGCGGGATTTTATCGGATTTGTTGAGAAGTTACGTATGTACACGAGATTCGTAGAGTCCGCTGGTTGCATACAAATTTGTGAGTTATAGTTGTCACACTTGTAAAATGTACCATTTTTTGGAGTTGGTGAAACCAGGTGAAAAGAATAGAAAAGAAGTGATATTTTTAAAAATTCTCGCTAGTCATTGAGAATTAAAGCTAAAGGCATTTACAGCACGAAAGAAAGTGGATCTTCACCGTTCCATTCTTTTATCTCTTTCTTTTTTTTCCAATAATTTACGAGCAGCGATCGACTTTTAAGATAGAATCATCGCACGGTAACCTTAATCTTATAGAGAATATAGCACCTTTGCTATTGTTGCTTATGTTTATCGAAAATTTATCAGGCTTCCATATCTTCTGATTTTTAACAGCTATATAATGACGGCAATAAATGTGAATTGGTTGCATTCTGTCGAGGGAGAATCACTAATGCATCATTTCTATGTAAACACATCAAAGAAAAGGAGATTTTATGGTAAAATGCGTTAGTCAAATGAATGATTCTTCATTGTATACATTCGTTGGTTATTTTCCTTTGTAAAATCTCTTAGGTATTCTTGAAAGACCTCCCCTACCATCTTCAATCGAAGAAGTTACATATAAAATTTTTATGGTTGGGAGATCTGGAGTAGGGAAAACTGCTGTTGTAGCTCGTCTTGCTGGAGTATTAGAATCCAGTAATTATACTGAAACTAATGGGATAAAAAAGACGAATGTATTTTGGCCGGTTAAGATATGGGACAAAGTTGTGTTGTTTAAATTACAGTTCTGGGATACCTCGGAAACAAGCATAAAAAAATATAATCACATATTACCCGTACGTACAGTATAAAGATAGGATATATCGAAATGGGATAACGAAGAATGACATTGTTTTAAATTTCTAGGCTTGTAAAGACAAAGTAGATGCTATATGTTCTGTATTTTCTTTCGACGATGCGACAGGATTTAATGACGTTCCATATTTGGTGAATACTATGGCAGCTATAAAAGAAAAACCTGCAAATATAGTGATAGGGACAAAGTAATTTATCATAATCGAGTTCTCTTTTCTTTGTTATCTGTTGGTAAGAATAGTTAATTGGATCTCGATATTTTGTAGATTTAAACCATGGTCGAGTTCTACGATAGAAGACACACGTATAAAAGAATTTGAAGACAAATGGAAAGTAAAAGTTATTAGAATTGATATTAATAAACCTTCTATGAGATCTGAAGTGTTTGATTGTTCTTATCAGTTGAATACTATATGTAACATTCTTTGGAATAGGGATAAAGAATTTATATCTAAACAAATGGGACAAAGCTAGCAAATTTTTTATTGGATTTCTATAATACTCCGAAACATTTTTTATACGAGATTTAATAAAGGTAAACGCTTAATCATTTTCTTTTGCATCGATTTTCTTTCTATTTAAATAGAATAGCGATTCTGTTTCAATTGGTTGTTTCAATCAGGGCAAGAAATATTCTCAACATCCCAACACAATGTATCTAGGAATTCTGGGCGAGTAAACGTTGTCAGTACTGAAAGCTAAATTCACGAGCGTTACGCTTGTTTGTTACAATTACTGGCGGCAAAGTTACCGATTTACCGATTCGATTGTTTCTTTTTCCACAAAACAGACATTACGACACTTTAGAGATCTTAAAGGTACATGTGCAGGTGTGTTGCATCGTATTCATGATTATACAACACAATCGAGAGATTAGTAACATTATTCGATTTACACTAAAGTTTTATTATTTAGGTTATAGTATTTTAATGTGTAGATTCTATATTTCCTTAAGTATTACTTATCTCCAACGGTACTTGTAAATTCGGAGAAATCTTATAAATATTTATCCGTTTGTCAGTTACGTTATTGAACGATGATATTTTGATTGGTTTTTCATTACTGACTCATGCGCTGTAAAACATGGCGTGGTTTACAAGCGCGCGTAAAACAAATCACTACCGCGAGATAGACCGATAAAATTTCCGTGGTATTACGTTATATTTTTATTTGTAAATGTAAAATATAAAGTTTTGTTGTAGAGATGAAAAACAAAAAAATTCTGCTAGTGGGGGGAGCAGTTCTTGCGTCGGAAGTTCTTTGGTATATCTACAAAAGAGTTTATAACGTGTGGAGTAATTACCTAAATACGCGCAAAGTGCTGGAAGTACAGATACCTAAGTCGAAACATGACATTTCAGAGGTCATGTTTTTTACGAACGAATCTATTCTTTGTCGAACACACTTCACTACCGAGATGACCTGTCCTAAAAACAATTGTCCGGTTCGATATTTGAGGTAATGCGCGATCTATCATGCTTTTAAAAAATGGCTTTTAACAAATGATAAATAATGTTATAGACATATAGAAAGCTATATGAATAATGCAAAACAAAGTTTGGACGTCTGTATGTACATGTTCACTTGCCATTCGTTGTCAAATGCAATTGTGAACGCTCATAAACGAGGTGTACTTGTTCGAATAATAATGGATCGGCAAATGGGCTCTAACGATGCCGCACAAACGGCGTTATTCTATAATAATGGTACGCGATAAATATCATCGAGACTTGTAGTTGAACTTGATCATTGGCTACCAGAATTTGACTTAATTCTTTTTTTCAAACGCCGAAATATTTTGCGTTTCAGGAATCGCGATTAGATTAATATGTCAGGATGGTCTGATGCATCATAAGTTCATGATCGTGGACAACGATTTAGTAATCACTGGTAGCACAAACTGGACCATGTCTGCATTTTTTGGGAACTTTGACCACATTGTAGTGACTAACCAGCATTCGTTGGTAAAGCCATTCGTCGTTGAATTCGACAGGTTGTGGAAGACATTTTCAAAGAGTCAAGAAAATTAGGAAAACTTGATTCATCCCTCGTCCGATGATACTTTATAATCTAGTGAGTATCCGTTTCATTTTTACTATTTTTCTCCCTGATACTCGAACAATTTTCGTCTCGTCGTATTATATTTGTCGAGTCCCTTCTTGCTGATACCTAACGAAAGACGCGTGTTATCGTCTCGAGAGTGCCCCTTTGACGTCAAAGAAATCGAAGAGGAGGTCGTAAAACTTGGAGGCATGTTAGCAGTTGGAGGTATACCTACATAACGTATGCGAAGATACATACTCGTGAGATAGAACGTGCATGGTACCGATCAACACGTGAATAACGCTATGCAAATTAGTACGGTGCTCTGAGCAGCGGTCAACGCTGATATGTCGCGCCTTGACGCGACATGACGCGCGGTAACTTGCTGCTCTCATCGGCCGATAAAAGTGGAACATTGTCCGTATATATAAATAGGTTAGCCTATATGAAAATAGACGTCGGGCTGTTGGACCGGAGGATCGATGACGAGATACTCGGCGACGTGCCGTCCGTTGCCTCAACTTTCTTTCCCTTCCACTCTGCTTTGAAATTCACGGTCTCGGCGTGCTTTCGTTACGCCTCTACGATATATCGTTTCATTTTCTCTTCCTTCTTTCACATTTATTTTTGTTATTCTATACTCGTCTTCCAATTGTTACAGCCTCTGATCATCGAATTAAGACCACACGTAGAAATTTCACTTGTTCAGCTGTAAGAAGTTATAGATAGCCGTAGATGATTATATATTAATTAATTAATTTAATTTATTACCATACCGTGTCGAAGAATATCCGCGTGTATTCACGGCCGGATAATTCTCCCGATTTGAATACCATTGAAAATGTTTGGAGCCTGATCAAATCAGTTATATGCTCATCTTTAAAAACAGCTGATTTGAAAACGAAAATTTAGTATGTTTATGTAAAAGTAGCGAGGATATAAAGGCAGCGCATGACGAGAAAATAGAAAGAAAATAAATCACGCTACTCGCGTCTCTAGGTAGAAAGGTGAGAAGTATTGAAAATTTGGTAATGGTCCTAATAGAATGATTAGCGTGGTATTTATATATGATAGACCTACATCGAATCGTATGGAACGACGATGAGAAATATAATTGAATCGAACATAGATTCAAATATACTGCTCTCTAATCGCGTTTTTGCTATCTCGTGTTAATTTTGGACGTACGTAGGTAAACATGTTCCTACACGAGATAAATACATTCGCACGTTGTAAGAGAAGCATGTAACTTGGGAAAGCAAACGATTCAGAATAAACGTGCGACGCGCGGAAATAGCAACGCGTAGGCCCAAAATATCCATTGTATCCAGATACGATAAAAGCCGAATGCACGTTGGCGCAGTTTGACGTTTGCTAATCTGCTTTTTCCTGGACTGCGTCTACGTCAATAGTTAAGAACGGATCGTTATTCAGGGAAATGTACGGTTCTCTAACTCGAACGTTGCTTGTTCTGCTTGCGCGAACAATTTCCGAAATATCACAGCCAACGATTCTGCGAAACGTTCGCTTCTGTCTCGAATCGCGTAATAAATTTTCCGATTCCACTTTAGTTTCTACCGTGGATAAGTTTGAAGAAATCCACGTACGTTACACGCACATCTTTCTCTCGAAACCTCTCGGATTGTATCTCGCAAAAGAATGTTTTTTGTTTACTCGTCGCGCGTTTTTTGTTTTTGCGCGTTTACTCGTCGAAACGATTACGATATACTACGTTATACATATAGAAAATAAGTACGATACTTGACAAATGGAAAAAATAGGTATCACGTAGGTCAAGGGTGTGTCAAATCGGACAAGTGGCACGTTCGGCCGCGACAGTCACGGATACGGGAAAAGGAAAAGGTCAAAAGTCAAGTATTCCTCGATGGTCCTCTTAGTTGCTCTCTTTTCTACTTGAGACGCGGGAATTGAAGGGCAACGAGAAAGAAAAATGTTTCGCGTGCGGGTAGCAGCTGCGTTCGTTAGAACTTTGCGGAATATGCGACAATCTTTTTTTCTCCGCCCAAGGAAACAGACTGCATTCGGTAATCTTCGTTTGTTACGTTCTTTGAATAACTTTTTCTTCTCTCTTTTTGTTTCGCTACAGGTCTGATAAAATTGCGAGAAATGCTGTTTCCTGAATGTAGTTGGGAAAGAGACTAGAGCGACTCGAGGGAACACTATCTTACGTAGATTATTTCACAGATAATTGCAATTATTTATGTTTAATGTATTTATTTCGATATCGTTTATATAGAAAACATTGCTTCGCGTTAACGGAGGTCTAACGCGTTGTTGCTGCATACTTCTTCCCTTCTATCTGTTTTGTTTATCGTTCGTAACGTTTCTACAAGTTTGCTAATTACATACAAATTTCGCGTCACGCGGGGGAAGAACCGTGTTACGTATGTGTAGCTTGCTGTTTTGTGGTAATGTAGCTCTACCAAATTGTGTACCATCGATCATTTCTATATAATCGCTCCTTCTACCGATAAATTGCTAGAAGAATATATGCGTGCTATGTGTATACATACGCTATATCGCTTAACGACACTAAATACCGCTTAATCTCTGTTCCGAGTTCTTCCAAATTCGCTCCATCTTCGTCTCGAGCGTTTCGAACGTTCTTCGCCTGTTTCTTTCTCGCATCTTCATACGTTTACACGATGGAACGAATTGTTCGATTTCACGCAAGGCCTCGTACAGTGACCCCTATCGGTTACCGTTCGTTAAACTATAGTATAATTATCATAATGTAATAAATTACTAGGAAATCCGCAGTCATTATTGTCTCTATAGTCGACACCGAAAACACCGATCGCAGTTACGCTCGCATTCGCCGCAGTCTTAACGAATTTGTTTTATCACATACGTTTCGTATTCTTTACTGGAAAGGAAGAGAATCGCCCGTAATTTCGCGTTCATCGCACTCGGCTATTTCCTACAGTTTTTAGGCAATTCTCGTCGTCGAAGATTCGTTCACGGGACAGGAAGTGTACGAAAAGATGCCCGTACGTGATAATATATACATGTCTGTGTATATACGCACATACATTTGTCGATAATTGGTCCGCTCGTAGAGAAGATTGATGTAGCGAGGAGTCTAGCGAGGAAAGGAAGAGAAAAGAAGAAGGAAAATGAGAAGAACGGCGTTACGCGAATGAGTTGAATGGGCACGATGAGCAGGAAACAAAGGAGGAAATGTGTAACGAGTGGAGAAAGATGATAGGAAGGATTATCACACGTTTTCGCGTCCATATCGGTCGTCGGACGAAATTCGACGCGACGCCACTGTGCAGAAGCGACGATGCACCGTCCTAATGGAAGATCGATGGCGAGTTGGTCGCCGCTCTTTCGAACGTTGCTTTGGCACATTGTAGGGACGACGAAGCGTCTTCGTCGCGGGCAGCATCGAAGCCACCGAAACTGTACTTTCGTTCCTGACGATCGCTTCTAAGGCAAGGTTCGCTAGAAGCTTTGACCATCCCTCACATGGTTTCTGTCCCGAGGCTACCGACGAAAGCCGGCTCCGCGATGTTCGAATCGCACTGCATCACCCATTCCCAGATCCTCTTGGTCACGACTTTCTGATCGATCGTCGTCTCGAGGCCGTAACTGTTGAGAAGCTTCCTCAGCTTGTTCTTGTTCTCGTCGACGTTTCGTTGGTCGTCTAGGACGGTGTCCAGGTAAAGTAGACTGTCGCCTCTCCTCGGTATTCCTTCGCTGGCGTCTACCAACGTAGATGTGGCGCTGTGACTGATTTTGTTCACGCACCAGGAATCCTTCAGATACTTGTTGATCTCGGTTACGTGCGGCCTTTTTTCAGGTTTGTGCTCGAACGTCCGCCTGAAGTATCGCAGTAGTCTGGGCGTGAATCGTCTGAACGTTGGCGGAACTTTGGTGGTTCTTCTCTTCAGCCACCTTTGAAAGGCCGAATATTCCGGATCCTGAATCAGATCGGCGGTCTGCCACGGTGGATTTCCAGTCAGACAGACGAACAGCACGATGCCGAATTGCCAGCAATCGGCGCTCCTCTTGCAAGCGTACCTCTCGTTTTTCACTATTTCGTAGATTTCGGGTGGTTGGAATGGTAGCCAGGTGCATCGGATCTTGTTAACGAGAGTTCCTTCGCGCCTCGTGCACCCGAAATCGCACAGTTTGATCTTGGACATGTCGAGCGCGAACACCAGTACATTTTCCAGTTTGATGTCTCGGTGCGCGAGCTGCTTCGAGTGAATGAAATCGAGAGCGGAGCAGAGCTGGTTGGCGATCCTTTTGCACGCTTCCTCGCTCAACCCTCCGGCTCTCACGTTGCCCGCTAGGTCACCGTAGGGAGCGTATTCTTGCGCGAAAACGAAACACTTCTCCGCTTTGAACGCGACCGCGTACGAGCACAGTATATTCGGATGCGGGCTCAAATGGTACGAGTAGTGAAACTCGCGGAAAAAGTCCTTCTCCGTAGTTAGTTCTTGGTGGACGGCTTTCAGCACGACTCTGGTTCGCGTAGCTCGATGAGTCGCTAGTAAAACTTTGGCGAAACTACCCTCGCCGAGCGTCTTCTCCACTTCATACTCCTTCGACAGATCCAACTCCTCCAAAGGAATCTCCTGCACTCTGTGTATTCCGGACTCCTTTTTCTCGTGAAGTTTCATCTGAAATCAGGCCGATAGACCGGTCGTATTAGAATTCTAAGAAAACTTGCATCTCGTATCGTCACCACGCGTACGCGTTAAAATCGATCGGCCTGCCACAAGTTCTTTCACTCGCGTCCCTAATCCTCCTAATTCGAACGTTCGATGAAAAGTCTTTCCATTTCGTTTGCCTCGTCGATGCGCACAACGACAAACCATCGCTGGTGTCGCTGATACGGCCGATCGAGCGTGAAACGCGTTTAGCACTTAGTCGGCTTTCCGTCACAGAGGGCATCGCACTCTCGCTGCTGCGATTCCAGAATCGCCCTTGCCCTTGCTCGTCCAAACGCTAGCCAAGGCGATCGAGTCGCACGAATTTTACATTTTTTCTACATCTAAACGATTAACGGGACGATCCTCTGTTAATTACCTTTTTGTCTCGTACGTCTTATACGCTTTGTTACACGCTTTGTACGAAAATAAACGAGCGACAAGCAGTCGGATCGTTTTCCTAAAGTTCAAGAACGATGTGCGTTTCTTCGTTGTAAAGTCGTCCGAAAAATAGGAGGAAAAATCGTCCTGATGGCTCGTGTAGGCGAAGGACGAAATATGGGCTGGAGAGGCGAGGGGAGAACGCCGGAGGTTGGCCGGGTGAACCCAGGACCTTTTGAGCTGCCTAGATCAATAGCAAGGATTTCGCTGCAGCAACGCGCGTCAAACCGTTTCGTTATAGTTCGTATCGTCTCGATTTCTATTTAAGGTGGAATACGAGATAGAAGAAAAGAGAAACGTCTGGATTCGGGAAATCCTATCGGCGTAGAAAAATTGATTAGTCGATTCAGCCTCGTCTTTGTAACCGATGGCGAGTCACTTTTTAAGACGCTGATTCATTCGCAGAGTAACGATCGACGTTTACAATTCTTTGGTTACGCGATTCGATTTTATCGCCGGTCGTAACGTCGTTACTGTCGTTTCTTCTCGAAATAATTCTTCTCCTGATTTCATCCCGTGCGCACACGTGTCTCGTATCTTTACGCAAATCGCGCTTTGTAGATTCGTAGAAGTCATAGGCGATTATTTTTTCTTACAACTACCGCCGGTTCTTACCGGTTTGTTCTGACAAACTTTTGGACACGAGTTATATTTAGCGTTTCTATTTACCGGGGCTATTTTAACGCGTGCGAGAGATTAGTGAAGTAATATTTTGGCTTGTGTCTTTACGGTTAACGAACACTTTGAGAGAAAGACCGATTAAAAGGCTGAGAAGGCTGAGAGAGAGAGAGAGAGAGAGAGAGAGAAAGAACGAGAGCAAGAGAGAGAGAGAGAAAAAGATATATTTGTATCTGCCGGTTGAGCCACATCTCTCCCTATTATACTCCGTACATTTTATCTCCTTAACGTTGTCCTTAACGTTAATCGCATTGCGTCGCGATCCTGTCGACATCGATGACCATTAAAACTACGTGTTCGATTCGATTTGCTTTACTTTCGATTTAATTTCATCGCGTCACGGCCTTCTAAGTAACTTACCACGTTGGTAGTAATCCTTTGGGCGATGAAAAAGGCGTGTCCGCGGAACGACGAATTAATTTTAACGCAATCGTCCAATTCACTGAAAAGCTTTCACCTTGGAACTTGTCACAAACGATTGTGCGTGCCCCTTCAGTTACATTTTCACTGTGCGTCACGATACGCGATTACGATAAATACCAACGATACACAAGAAGCAAGCGTCTGGGAAATCCTCGCGACAGCCTTCGACGTTTTGGCGATCTTTCACAGAAATTGAAAAAACTGTCAACGATGGTGATAAGAAAACCGCTACGTCCTTCGATGTCACATTTTCAGCTATGCGCGTATGTCGCGTCTGGAGCCGTCGCGACGCCCTGCGTCGCTTTTATAGACCCGGCCGCCACGCGCAGACGTGGATCGAGTAAGGGTATGAAACATGGACGATTAAACGATGCGTGTTTCTATTTTGCAAAAAAACTGTCATTCTCTCCAATTGCTTTCTAAATAATTAAATTATCTTGAATGCAATTACATTTATTTGTCAGATGTTAATTTTCCCGCGTTTTGTTTTTGTCAGTTATTTCCGACTAAATCGTATTTTCTATCTCTAGAAGATGTAATAAGTTTCTGGAAAATATTAGTTTCGTATCGTTATCGTTACGCGTGACTTTTCCTTTCGATCGTATGCCACAGTTTCGGGGCTAACTTGCACCGTTTTTTAAATCATCAATCAAACGCGTCAATGTCTTAAATTTAAATTTAAATTTAAATTACGCGTTACGGTTTCAACCGACTCGTATCTTCCTAGCGATTTTCTTACGAACGAGGATGCAGAAGAACGGATTTCTTGTTTCCATCGTACGTAAACATTTTCCTCGAACGCTAAAAATCATCCGGATCGAAGCCAAAGCTTAAGACGTAAAGAATCGATGGATCGGAGCACGGTTAAACGCGGAATTTGCATCGCGAGTAAAATGCATTCTGTTTTCCTTGATCGATAGTATGAAAGTTGATCGATGTAGTATGAAAACGTTGCTGTCTATTCGATGTTTTCTCGTATCGAGTATCAGTGTTTTTCCGCTATCGAACCAACGGAAACGCCGTTCAGATCATAAATTTCGTTCTTGAGACGAGAGATTTATATGTTAACGATTTTCCGCCGGCAGATACATCTCGAGTGGTTCCGCTCTTTCGTCTTAGCACGTGCAAAAGTAGCGATCTCAGGTTCGTTGTTCTCCGTTGCATCGGTATAACGGTATGTGTATGCTTAACGGCAAACGATGTTCGAGTATCGTGTGTTCGCGTGATTTTGCGATCGTGAGACACGCGTACGCACGATGGCCGAATATAATAGTACTACCGATGGCCAAATAATACGCATACTCCTGAGGTGGAATTTAATTTAAACCAGAAAGTATTTTTAACATGTATGTCAAGTATACGATGTCCATAGGGATGGATCGTACATACCAGTGCAACGACGGCAATATCGAAGATATAAATAGAGAAAACCGTTACGATAGAAATAGGTAATACGACGTATCGCGTAACTATTTCGTTTCGACTCATTAGACCCGTAACACCTCTATCGTCGAGTCATTCTCGCCTCGTCGAAGGATGCGTGCGTTTCCACGAAGATTTCTTTTTCTTACGCTCGTAATAATCGAGCAGCTCGTAACTACGCTATGTCCATTGTATGTGCAAATTTACATCGTTACGAATATGATTTGCTTCGCCTTCTAAATTCTCGGACAAGATTCACGACGCGATGCAATCGATACTATGAAAAGTATATCGTAGCAAGGTATGCTGGATTTATCGTCGATCGTTCCTACGAAAGCAACCGTTCTATCGTTTGGTTAACGAATGAAAAATTCGACGTTTTCGGGAATATGTAGCAAATTCTTTATTTATATACCTCTGATTCGGACAAACATTCACATACATATAATTTCGCGTTGACTCGATAAATTGGATTTAAAGGTAAACGACTTTACGAGAAAATTAACGATCGATCAACATTAATTTCATCTGTAAAAACTTAGTTCGATAAATCATTAATCCGTAGTGTATTCACTTTGCTTTCGACCGGGACAAGAGTCCACGCGCAGAAGAAGAGGAAGGAGAGGAAGAAGAAGAGGAAGAGGAAGAAGACGAAGAAGAACAAGAACAAGAAAACAGAGAGTACTCCGAGTAGTCGCAAACGGAATAGCAACCATCGGAACAATAGGAACAGCAACTATCGGAACAATAGGAACTACAGTAAGACGATTCGTCGGAGCAATCGGAATAACTGTCGTCGTCCTCGGAGCACGAACTGTCTTCTGGAAGAAAAAACGCGTGAAGTAGATAAACATAATATATACGTTGTGTTCGTAAAGATTTCGAAAAGCAACAGGATACCTGGTAAATAACCCATTTTCTTAATTATACGTGTGACGTGATGAATATACGTTTCCATGGTCCGATCTACTTTTCTTTCGATCCGTCGTATCTTTCCTTTGTAACGTCTTCGGCATTGTTTCAGTAAATGCTTCTCTTTTCCGATCCGCTTCGTCTCTATCGTGCAAACAATCGATTACTCAGAAACGACGTAACGAAAGAGTTGCACGATCGAATGTGAAAACAAACACGATCACTGGTTTACCTGCCGTTGCCACATCTTTATCGTGTTTCTTGCATCTTGACGCTGTCTTCATCGATAGGTCCGATGTTTTGTTACTTCCACGCTTCTTCTTTTTCTTTGCTTTCTCCGTCTTTTTATGCTTGCATTTTACCTTTTCCTCCTTACTCTCGTCCTTCTTAGTAGCGGCATTATTATTGTTGTCTACATCCTTTGTCACGCAAGCATCTCTCGCGCTGCAGTAGTTCGTCGAAGCGTTACTCCTCACGGAAGAATTAGACGCCGAAATATCGCGCTCCGTATCAGTGGTAGCGTCCTTGCCGATGAGATTGTCCTGTTCGGAAGCTTCGTCGCGTCTCGGCGTACTTGTTCTAAACGGTGACTTTAAATCCGCGCTCTTCGACAGATTCGCGGATTTCGTGGTCGCGTCTTTTGCCGTATTTTCCATTTGATCGTTCATCGAATCTGTATTTTCCGCTTCGCGTTGTCGTTTCGTCCCAGACGGATCGTCGACGATTCTCTGCTTTTCCTCGTTTTTACACTTTCCGCTTCTTTTATCGGGTATCGTTGCTCTCGATTTCTTCACGGTTACTTTTGGGACATCTTCCAACTGCTGCGAATAAGTTTTTCGATTCTTTAGTATCGCCTATATCGTCCTTTGATACCTTTGTCGCAAGTCGGAGACACGAAGAAAAGAAAAAGCTTCGCTTTCGCTAACCTTCTGCTCTTTGCTCGTCGATATTTCCGCCTTGCCACTCTTCTTCGCGATTTCCTTTTTACGCTCGTTTGGTTTTCCACCACCGCCTACCGGCTGATCATCCAATTTCTTCTTGGGCGATTTTTCTTCGTTCGTTCGACTCGCTCCACGGTTACGAGGCGATCTTCCGGACGATGTCGCTCGTCTTTTCCCCGGCGTCGAATTATCTGTTGTTAAAGCGGGGAATAAAACGCGCCTTTCGTGGAACTACGAACGAGATATTTTTCGCTTACCTACGGGGGTGAGTTTCGGTTCGAGCCTCAGCCGTTCGTTAAACTCGTTCAAGATATCTTGCGTAAAGTTTTCTTGCACGAAATCGTCGATCTGTTTCCACGGATCCGTTTGCAGAATTTGATCCACGTCGAGAATACCGTCGACCGCGGGAAACGAAAGCGAAGCTCTTCCAAGAATCTTCCTGCGACTCATCTAGAAGGGAAGACGATGAGGGAGAAAGGGCCGTTTCGCTCGAATTGCGAAGAACTCGCGTGGAATTGGACCGCAAGCTGAGATTAGTGGAATCGAAGTTGTTCTTAAACGAAGTCAACCGCCGAGGTATCCGTTTCGCGGTGTAGAGACGAAAGGAAACAAATACAAGATAGATTTTGCTCGTTTGCTTACTCGTAACGCCCGTTCTACGTCAAACCGTGTATTTTCGGTTTTCTCTGTTTCGAGATGAAAACGAACCGATGCAAGCCGTCGGAGGCAGCGTGCGCGAACGCGAATCCACGTCGAATAACGACTAATTTAAGAATCGTGAAAACCGAGTCGCGTGCTGTTAGTTCCAACGAAAATTCGATCGTTACTGATTCGAGCGTCGATCGTCTAGCACACCGATTATCACGAAAGGACGTTACTTGCGCCCCGATTTGTTTGTCGTATTAACGACTATTATGAGACGTTAATACGACCGTACGATTCAAATCGATGGATCAGTTGGCCGTTTGAAGCGTACAACGAGTTATCTCGTTAAGGGTCAACACCGTATCAACGCATAATTTCATTTACTGTTGCTTTTTTTTTTTTTTTTAATGTTATGGTTACGAAAGCCGACCGACAAATTGTTTCACACTTCTTTCGTCGTTGATCCTTGATTTAGCGAAATTTCAAGGAATTGAAATAGTTACGTCGTTAGCGAGAACCGTCTGTTTTTAAATCATGGTATATTTTTTCTTTCGCTTTATGTAAGTGTTTAAATACTTTGGCCAGCGCCGCTTGTAATTGTATTGCGGGCGTCGGATAGATAGAAGACGCGTACACGGCAGAGGAGTTTATTTTTAGCGATATCTGAAAAGCGTGAGAGACGTCGATCAAATTTTCCAATTTCCTCGTCGACGGAAGCGCGTAAATGCCGACGCGATCGTCGTCGTTGGACAACGGCTGAAAGGAAAGTTGGATACGATGGCGAGAAATGTCAAGGTACACGGACGAGGTGACGTCACTTCTTCCCTGTAAGTTGTCCGAGTTTACGCCAACGGGGGACTAAATCTCGCTTATAATAGCGGGTAATCGCTTGGAAGAGGGATAAAACGACGTCACTTTTCCAATGACCATACGTTACGCCTATGACACTTTACGATATGCCGTGATATCGGTTCTGTCCGCCGTGAACGTCGTTGTACCTTAAAAGGTGGAAAGAGACGCTTTACGAAATGAGCACGGCGTAGGAGTGAACTCGATTATTATTCGTCTGCGCGTAGGAACTGAGAAGGAGAAAAGAAGGGGACTGAAATATGCAGAAGACTCGTTCCACGTTGTTACAAAATTTCAAAGTATACCGCGAACTTCTGTTTCTTAATTTACTTTTCCACGGTTCTAGATAAATAGACGTAATCGCGAAGTCCGCCGCTGCTCGCCAATCATTTATTTCCACTCGTTGAAATAATATTTACGTACAAATTCATAAAATATTTTCCACGTTTTGTCCCGTACGTGCGAATCGATGCAAATATCACGCATTCGAACTTATTAGTTCGATAGCTTATTTATGTAGCCGATATATATCGATATCGAAGAAGCGGCGAAAGCTCTATATAGAATGGCAATTCTCTGCGCTCGCTTTTCCTCTTCTCGTCGTTTCGATTTTACACACCGACCTCTTCCCAACGCGGATCTGCGTTTTGTCGAGCGATCGACGCGTCTCACGGATATCGAAGCGCGCAAGGAAACAGGTAAATAGTTTCTCAGGATATCGAGAGAGAGAGAGAGAGAGAGAGAGAGAGAGAGATGCGATCGAGACAAAAAAACAATTCGACGAAGACATTGCCCCGGGCGCGACTGTCGTGGCCGCTTGACTCGTCGTAATAAAACGTCGATTCATGTTGTGGGACCAGTGTCGCCACGTATATCCTACGTATACGTATAAAAGTGCCGTGATCGGTGTGTGTCGGATCTGGAAACAGTTGAACGCGGTTGTTCGAGCGAACATGATCGAGGTAAGACATCGACACGATCCAGAGCACCGAACATTTTCAACTTTTCGATCAATATTGTACTCGGTCTTAGTTGTCACGTTCGTTTATTTGAAGGTTCGTTTCGCGATTACTTTTTCTCGGTCGTTTATTTTTTCATCTCGCTACTTTTCTTTGTAACGCGTGCCAGTCTCCGACGAGTAGAATTCGAAAATACTAGATCGTTATTACGAAGATTATACCTTTACGTATTTTGTGCGCATATCGTACGATTTATTAGCTCTCGTTCCGATTAGTCGAGCCAAGTTTGGATTTAAGCGTGAAACTTCGAAAATATCTCGATCTACGCGAGCCTGTTATTTTCGACTTGAAGTATCCTTTTACGTTTCTACGTTCGTTCCCGTTGCTTTCCGGGTGTTACTTTCTTCCAGTCGTTTGAATGTAATCAACTTGTCCGATCCGAACGAGCCTTTGTTATTCAAATTTATAGACGCGACACGCGAACGTTGATTTCCATGGTCGACGCGCGTTTGCGCGCTTTCGTCGCGCGTTTTGTGATCAATGCGAAAAAGGAACTCGGCATTTTCCAATCGTTGCAGATTATTGCGTTGTTTATCGGAGTGGTTGGAACTTTGGCGGCTCCCAGCCTGGCAATGCCCGAAGCGTCTGGAACGCCTGGAATTTTTTACGCCCCTCGAAGCGTCACGGAGGATACGGAAATGGTCTCGTCCTTGCCGTTGCCAGGCTCCGAAAATCTGGACGAAAAAGCAATACCCTTGTCGAAACTGGTTGATCGCCCTTTTTCATCGGCCGGACAAAACTTGGTGGAAAAGACTCAAATACCTTCTGAACTCCCTGGAACGAAAAATCTCGCCGAAAAACGGATTCCCGAACCGGTCTTGAGAAAGTTATATCAACGGCATCAAGACGATTAGCGACCGTTTTTGGACGACGTAATTTCGCAGAGATTGCAGAGGAGTTTGTCGAATTGTGAAAAGGAGATTTAGAGTCAAGTATCGATTAAAGTAGCGTTTCGTACAATTTCAAATATCGTTTTTTTAATGTCACCGAATAGACGATACCGATTTCCTGGACCGTGTTCCTTCGCACTTCCCTCGGTCCTCTCCGTGCACTTTTATCCTCGGTATTCTTCGTCGAAAAACTTAGTATATTTATCGTTTCTTCTTGAGTTTAAGTTTTAAAAAAAATTTTTTTTTTAAGTTTTTTCAAGTGTCGTTAAATGGTTAAATATAGTTAGATATACGAAATAGTTGCCGGTTTTCTCGCCGTGATATGATTTTCGTCTAATCTTAGATGGATGAAAGCGAAATCTGCCTTATCCGAGGAAGCATGGCGTCCTATAATACCGACTTTAAAAAATCACGAGTTTCTCACGTCCTTTGTGATTTACTCTAGCGAGCTATAAATCCAGGGCAAATAATTTCTGAAATCACGCGACAAATTAACGATTTCTTTGGTGCTTTCCTATTTCTCTGCCGTTTCTTACACGCGCGAACCGACCGTCGAGTCGACGATTTTGATCGAAAATAGTTGGACGTCTGCCTCCTGGTCGGAAGGTGACGCTATCAGTTACGTTCGAGAATCGTATATCGAAAAATCGACCGGTGTTAAATCTTTCGCGGTACGTAGCGATTTTTATACTCCGGTGAAAAATTAACAGCGGAAAGGACTGGAAAAATTGTTTTTCATCCGATTTAAAGCACGCTGCCCACGTTAATTCGTTTTCAGAGGTGGATTATCACACGCCGGGCTAACAGAGTTGTCAGTTTATTGAAAAAAGATGGAGGTTAATTCGTCTCGAACAGAATCCCTTTGTCCCTTGGATCCGTTCTCTTTGTCACGAGGTTTGCTAACAGCGGAAAACTCGAGCGAAAAGGCTCGAGAGTGTTGAAAAGGAAGAATAGAGAAGAAAGGGCCGAGAGAAGGTATTTTCCTGTTACTTTTGTAATTTCACGGTTCTTTCTCCGAGCAGGTAGAGAGGGGGGGGGGGGGGGGCGGGGCGGGGGAAG
>NT_180435.1:472180-474096 GCF_000188095.3 Bombus impatiens | reverse complement strand
GTCGGGAAACTGAGCGAGCGAGTGCCGCAAACGTGGTTACGAAGGGACAAGGGAACAATTTCGATAGCTTAACAAATAGCTTCGTTATTCTGTCGCTGCCACGCGCGATAGAACGAACAGATTGTACGCGCGATCGATTATCAACGCTGCACGATGGTCGGTTTCCTAACAATCCACAGAATTATCCGACCATACGGGTAATCGCGTTACTTCATCAATTATCCGCTGACGCTGCACGCAATTAAGGCAGCGAAACACCAACCGATAACCTTCGTTTCGCCATACGTAATCGCGACCGATTCGTACCAGGCATAACGAGAGGGAGAGAGAGAGAGAGAGAGAGCTTGCAATGTTTTGTCGTATTACTCTGCGGGCCTGGATCTCCGTTATTTTCCTCTGGTTATTCAACGGCGTGTCAGATGCGTGTTTGAATATATCGATTTAGAGAAGGGAGCGTTCGATAGTTGCCCGAATATGCAAATAAATCTAACCATCAAAGGCGAAATATGCATATGTACCGATTTATATACGTTGCTCTCGCGCCTCTCGATTTTCTGATCGCTACGAGAGTGGAATTGTCTGTCGCATTCGTAGGCTGTGACTCGCAAATGACTCTTCTGCTCGTCTGTATCCGCCGTGTATCCGCGTCGCTGTATCTCGCTTTACTTCGTTTTCCTTCGCTTGTTTTTTCTTTTTTTTTTTTCTCCCTTTCTCTCCCCGTTCTATCGAACGCTGCTTTTTCACGCCGATTCATAGAACCCGATAGGACTCGCAAGCGAAACCGCGAGTTTCAGTTTCCATTGTTCGTAGTGGTACGTCGCTACTTTGCTTCGCAAAGATTCCTGTACCATCGGCGAGTTAATTATCCGAGGAAGTGGAACGACGAGCGCGGATAATTCGAAATAGGAAGAGAAAAGAGACGAGAGACGATCGCGAGCTTCCCGACTGCGGATAAAAAAAACTATTCGTCGAACGATGCGTAAAAGCGACGCGCGTAAGAGCGGATTATGCAGCCGCTGATAGAGTCGACGCGGCACGGGCTCACGCTTTCGCCGCGTTTCCCTACGCGATTCCAAGCAGATAGAACGAATCGTGGAAATCTGTGCAACGGGAAGATCAAAGAGGAGGGCAAAAACCGCGACGTTAAAGGGAAAAGTTTGGCTGGATGAAACGAATAGGTTGGTTCCGTCCTCGAAGTCGGTCGCACAGTCGGATGGAAGTTGTTCGAGGATCACGGAGCACGTTAATTCGTTTAACGGGCTCGTTTCTCCTTTTGCTCACACCTGCTGCCTTCTCTGGCTTGGTTGCCTCTGTCGTGTTCGTCGCAGCGACCACCGGTTCAATCTCTAAGTACGCTAAGTTGTAGCTTCCTAAGTATGTATCGGCGTTTCAAGATTATTTCAACACGAACATATTTTCCGCTCGAATTTCCCACTAGCTACGTTTTCTTCCGTATTTGTCGCTACTGTTCTACGACGAAACTTGCGAACGAGACTGTCGTTCACGCGAATTATATATATCACGGGTTCCTGCGTAGTTTGTAGTATTTCTCAGTAGTATTTGGTCGTGGAAAGTTTGGCCATTACGATAGTTAGGATGGTTAAGACTCGATCGACGTTCGATCAACCGTAACCTATCGATCGTGTCGTCGGAAAGAGTCGATGCTTTCGAACTTGTCGATGTAAAATTTCGCCAGGCTTTACGCGCCCCAACAGCTGGCGAATTTTTTACTCGCTTGTGCGAAACATCGTACGATTACTATCGTAAAAAGGCATCGTAGTAAAAGGTATGCTCGGAGTCCTGACGTAAAAACCATGGAGTCAAATTTCCGTTTTATCGTCGCGGCGCCAAAGTTTCGCGACAATTGGTTCACAGAAGCATCAAACAAAAAAAAAAAAAAAAAAAAAAAAAAAAAA
>NT_180435.1:467984-471934 GCF_000188095.3 Bombus impatiens | reverse complement strand
AAAAAAAAAAAAAAAAAAAAAAAAAAAAAAAAAAAAAGAAAAAAAAGGATGATTGGATCGGTTGGAACGGGACAACGATGAATCGATGATCCGAGCTTTCGGACGATAACAGAGTCTGCTGGGTCGCGCGATACGTTGGCCATTCGTTAACGAGCATCGTTACGCACGATACGCTGCGATGTCTATAGGCGATAATCCTCGGGAAAAGAATGTCTCGTCTTTCCAACGCGATCATCGGATGACGTAATGCGTTTGGTCGTCCGTGTTTCGTGTTTGGATATCCGAAGGAATGACGCGTTTGTTAGCGATGGGCTCAAATACGTCGCAAGCAGGTCGAAGCATTCGCCTGCCGTGCGAGTATTTCGAGAAAACAAGCAAACCTAATCCGATCGAGTAGGTTCGACGTTTATCTTACGAAAATTCTCTGTTCTCTTAAAATTACTCTTCTCGATCGCCGTCGAAATCCCTCACGCGTAATCCAATTCTACGCTGATAATCGATCGCATCTGCCTTCCATAGGTATAAATTAGATTCGCTGCAACACGGAAGCACACGCAGTGGAAGATAAATTTTGGGAAATTGCGAGTTCCGATGGAATATTTGGCAAGTATTAAGTTGTCAGAAAAGTATTTTTCTTTCGCAAACGTGTTTTTTACAACGGTGCAGCTTCGTACAAACGCGAAACCGAGTCTGTGAAACGTTTATCCCGACGGAACAAAATGGATCGTACGTAATTCGACAAAATAACGCGAAACAAGAAACGTCGCGCGTCTATTATTTCCTCGCAAAACGAAAGAAACTTTTCGGACAAGCCGATACGATACGATAAACGAAGCATCACGCGTTACGAGTAGTAACAGGCTGGAAACGTTAGCGAAACGCCGCGAAGCGAAGCTTGGTTATCGCGTTTGACCTGGATTTGTAAGTACGCATTGAACTTGATCCCATCGCTAGTGGTTCCGATACGAGGAAATTATTTTTTAGCGATCGAAAGAGAAGCTGCAATCCTGTCGATGAACGATGATGCATCGGCGGACGACGATTGTTCGGAAGGCCGTTAGCGGCCGTTCGTAACCGGCATTCCACCGGAGTATCGTCTCCCTTCCCTTCTATCGTCATTCTCTTCCTCTTGCGTCCTCCACCTCCTCTTCGTTCTCCTGCCTCTCCATTCCCATTCCTCTTCCCCTTTCATGTCCAGATCACGCGATGATACAGGAATGTCTGGGATGCCGAGAGCGATGGCGTAGAGCTCTTGGTTGACCCGGCATGGCCATTATCGTGATTACATTAGGTGCTATCCTACTGGGTAACGTGGCGTCGCGCACCCGCGAACCACCTGATTTGCCAAGCGTACAATTCGATGGCGGAAGCCGGATCGTCAGATAGCACGATCCGCCGCTATCTGATGTCCTTTACACGATTCGCGTCTCGTTTTGTCGTCCCATCAACTTCCCTCTACGCATCCCATATTAGCTACAATTTGCATCGTTGTCCATGAACTTTCGTACGGCAGTCGTCTCGCGTTACGAGCGAACGCAGCCTGCCTGTGTGGCCGATCCTACTACCTTCAAAGGGTAGTAAACCAATTTCCGTTTCTCCGATCGATCGTTGCCCGATGATAGCGCAATTCTCACTTTCCACCGTGTTTGCTTCGTTTTTGTATATATTTTTCATCGATGCCGGATCGCTTAGGTACGTTTATTATGTGTTTGCATACGCAACGGTGGATTTCATAAAATCGTCAGATAATTCCGGATTTACCAAGTTTTCCAGGTTTCTCAAACTGACCGTTGGTTAGCCCTGTTAAACGATATTTATCAAACAGCGATTCGACCATTTGAAACTAGCCAGACGCGGTATAATCAACGTTTCGGCAATCATCGCGTTTCATTATGCGAAGTTAGATTATGTGGCGACGTGGATAGAAAAAGCACGGTTGACGACTTAATCGTCGAAATTTAACGAACCGAATAAACGCACGCTGGAAGCTTTAGAAGCGAAATACGCTCTTTTACGTTATTCCGAATTTTCGAGAAAGCAACGTTTTGTCGCGTTCGTAACGATATCGTGACGTCGCAGCGTGATTTTCGCACAGACTCGCGCGGAGGAGTAGAGTTAACAAGTACGCGGGGAAAGAAAGATAAAATTAAACTATAGAAATTAGTAGGCGACGAGGGAAGGCCGATGATTTAATCGAGTTACGTGGTCGATTAATTCGTCCGTTCGGCAGCGTCTCGATCCTGGTACGTTGAAGATACGCGGTGACGCTGTGCGTCAACCGAAGAGAACGACGCCTACGAAGAGTTTGCCTCGGTAATAGAGCCGACGTCGTTTATCCCTCCCTTTTTGAGACTTTATTCGAGCAAGATATTCCCCGGAGATCGCAGCTCGAGACTAACGTTTTATAACTTGCAGTTTCTCCGGTGTGTCATATAGTCGGGTTATCCAACGACATGCTAGACGTCTACGCTTTTACCTTTTCTTCCGCGTTCCCTTCACTTTCCCGGGCCAGACTTCGTTTTTCTCTCGTTAGGTCTATTATGTAAATAGCGATAGATCAGGTTGTCAGGCAACGAAAGCTATCCGGCTGAAGAGTATACGTGCCTCGGTTTCATCGTCGCATACCCGAGAACAGAAACCCGTGTACATTGATACGTACGTATTTGGGATAACGGATAGGCAACGGCACGCCAATGGATACGAACGCCGTATTGTGCTGGCGATGGAAACCCGGTCGAACTTTAAAAGCCGCGACCGTACACGCTTCGATAATCGCGATCGAGAGGTTGGAGAGTCGAAACGGTTGCCGACCAAGCGAGTGCCGCACTCTGAGCGATCCGCTTTCCAGTCGATCCTCTTTCTTATCGGCGGAAACGAAACCGTTTCGTTCTTTTGCCCGTCGCTCGGTTCATCCGACGTCCGTTAGACCGGCGTCTTTGGTCGCGAAGTTGTTTCGCGTAATTTCGTAAGACCGCAATCTACGCGAACAGGTGAGAAGAAAATGGCCACGATGTTTTCGCCCTAGGTCGGCAACGGTATACAGTCGTGCTAAGCCGACAACACAAGGATGTTACCGCGAAAGTTCATTTCTTATCACTCTGTTCTTCCCACTGGCCCATTCTCTTTTCCTTCCATCTCCCGGCTAGTACTCTCTTCTCTTTTTAAACGCCAATTTTCTAATACACTCTCTTCCCTTTTCGTACGTCTATGTGGGTGTTTCCACTTTCATTTAGACCTTGTAACGAGATATTTAGGACAAAACGCGCGGTAGTACCCGGAGAAAATTTGGGAAAAAGTAAAAGAGAGAGAGAGAGAGAGAGAGAGAGAGAGGTGGCGGAAGGGGAAAGAAAAATCATACAATTTGCGGAATTTCGCGCGTTCGGTGGGCAAATGAGCCTCGTTTTTCAACGAATTTAATATTTATACCGTTGGTCTTCTTCGTAACGCGTCCACCTCTCTTTCTACCGAGGTTCGAATTTATACTCCGCCTCGGTCTCCTGGCGGTTCTCTCTCGTTGTACCGTTCATCTCGGTTTCTCGTCGTTGCGTTTGCAAGAGTTTTTTGTGTACGCAATTATTATTAACTTCGGGCCGACGAGCATGGAAAACGCGAGCGAGGAGCGCGTGTGCGAGCGCACAGAAACGAGAAGGAGAGCGAGGGCAAGAGCGAGGGAATTGTGGCCGCGGGTGAATGCGCGTTGTTGTATACATCTCGCCGTGTTTCCGTGCTTCGCGTAATTACCGTAGAGCGAAAGCTTAATCATTGCCGACTCGCCGCGCGGGAAATTACCAACCGCTCGCGAAAGGATCCTGCATGTACGCGATAGGTTGAGAGCAATAACGAGAGAGCTTCGAGACGGAATCGCGGTTCTCTCCGACCGGTGCTCCTCCCATTGCCCTTTGCCTGGTAGCCGGATATACTTTCGTCGGCGAATTCGTTGCAATTCGAAA
>NT_180435.1:465304-467241 GCF_000188095.3 Bombus impatiens | reverse complement strand
TGCAATTCGAAACGGTCTCGTCGAGGTGTCCGTCGAGTTTCGCGAGAACCGACCGAAGGAAGGATCGCTCGGCCGTGCAAACCGGCTAGTCGACTGCGAGGAAACGCGGTCGTCCTTGTAGGCAGAAGGCAAAGTTGCGGTTAGACACGCGAAGACGCGATCCCATCGATCGTGTGCTCGCCCCCTGCTCGCTCGCCTCTATCCGCACTTGCCCGATGGAAATTACGATGTACGCGCCATTTATGGAACTTTGAAAACTCCGCATCTCGACCTCGACCTGTCGCGTGCGGATCGCCAGACCCGCGCCACTTCTCACCTTCCAACAATCGGATCCACCGTGGCTTTCGTGTCGCGTTTCTACCGACGCCCGAGATCGATCGATTTCCGTCCTTTCTGCCACGTGATGGATCGAGGTCTCTTCCGCCGCGGTAACAACCTTCGTTTCTTCCTTCTCGCCGAGTCCTGCTTCACGAACGACGACCCCGACGACGTTTCGCGTATCACGTCGCATCGAGCCGTCCTCTCCTCGCTCCCTTCCCGTAACGCCTTTTCCTCCCTTTCCATTATCGTCTTTCTGCTTCGGATCTCTACGGTTTCGCGTAGCGAAATATCCCCGAGAACCATATGGTTTTTCGTATGCAACGGCTGCTCGTAGACTCGCGAGACAACGTACGCGTTTCGTGCGACTTTTAAAGACTTTTAAAGTCGCAGAGTCGAGGGTCGAGTGACGGGGCCACGCGATTCTCGGGCCAACACGGACGAGTCGGTATCGAGCTCGGTTAAGTCGTACACCTATGCATGGTGCAGGTTAGTCGCAGCGCCTGCAGAATCGATAAGGTGCAACGAAAGCTCGAACTTGTACGCTCACCCTCTCCATCCTTTTACAGTCACACGAAACCGCAATATACGGTAACGAATCGTTGTAATTTTTTATACCATATTCCGTAAAATATATTAAACTCGAAGGCATTTCGAGGCTGATTTTACACCGCCGCGATAACACCTACATGTCGAGAGTAATTGTGGCGAAAGCAGCGGGTATATCGGTTCCGCGCGGCTTTCCTTAAAAGCTTCGGCTATGAGAAACCGAAGATTCGAGTAGTCTGAGCGTGTCGCGCGTCAATTGAATCGTTGGTAGGACGTGACCGGAAACTCTTAAAGTCGCCTATCTCCTCTTAAGCATTTTATCGTACCGTCAGTTTTTTCACTCTTGTCTCGAAAAAAAATTCTATCTTTTCTTTTTTCTTTTCTATATATATATTCAGCGGAAGCTCGTCGATCAGCGTACCGCGGATTTTCCTGTATTTGTAGGAAATTTAAAATCCCAAATATCCACGGAACGCACGTATTGCGCAAAAACGAAGAATCTTCGTTCAAAGTGTTTTACAGTGGGTACGTATTACGATAATCTTCGCTTAAGATCGATTTGTTCAATTAAATATACGTATGAATAATTTGACAAAAATGATTTAACTTTTAGGCGTGGTGTACGTTGGGAAACGTTGTCGCATAGAAATTTCCTCTCGCGTTCGTGCTGTGCGATATTTTCGTTCGATGGCAGCGGAAGGAGTGCGATAGGAAACTGTATTGTCCGAAACTTTTCGGGTAGACAGGAGAGTTTTTAAATGGAGGTGCAATTTTTCTGCCGGGGAACGCACAGGGACGGCCCTTGGGCGCACGGTCTTCGCTGGTCGGAAGCGACGTTGAGTGTATCTAAAAAAAGGACGAGGCTGACGAAGCGAGAACGTCGGTCGACCGTGGGCTGTCGTCTGAAAACGAACCGTTAAATCGGTTCGCGGCGGAAATCAGGAGGCGTCCCCTTTCGTTGCATGTCGCGTGATTTAAGCGAAACGAAATAAAAAGAAAACCGCCGCAGCGATATCGGTTAACGCGTTGGTTACGCGTAGCTGGCGGGGCTTTTTATTTCGTGGAGGCGG
>NT_180435.1:463653-465226 GCF_000188095.3 Bombus impatiens | reverse complement strand
CTGGCGGGGCTTTTTATTTCGTGGAGGCGGGAATCGTGGCAAGACGAGGCATCGAGGCGGCGACGAGTATTTCCGACAGTGAAACAGTCGTTGCGTGGCCATAAAAGCCGCGTGGGACGCGACCGAGTATTAACCATTATGTAAAAGTTCTGTTCTCTTCCCTTGGTGGCGCGCGAAATAGCTCGCTAGCTGGAAAAATGTTCGAAATTCGATGCACCGCGGTCTGTTAGGTTTTTCGTGGCGACGCGCGACGTGTCCGACGGAAGATAGTCCGGGAGATGTGGCGTTTCTATCAGGCGAAATGCAGCGGCATAAAATATTCAGCGCGCGAAACGCGGTTGCGATTTTGGTGGAGGTTTCGCGCACGTTGGTTACGAGTTTATTTCGAGGCTAACGACGTTGGGCGAAAAATGAAGGCAAAAAATAATCGAGGCAGGGAGAAAAAGCGGCGGTCTTTTTTCCCCCCCGTGGTTTACACGAGCTTCCGGAATTTTCTAATTTGTCGGCTTGGCAGGATCGTGCAACGCGCGTTATAATCTCCGTCGCGTCGTCGATTAAAATTCAAGTCTGCGAACGCGGCCAACTGAACGGAATCGATAACCCGGAGATCTTGGCGAAACGAGATACTCGGATAACAGCGCGTACAGCCGAAAGACGGTAAACAGTGACGTTGTTACGCGTTACTTCGGAGATACGGAATATCCGCCTCGACGAGCTCCGGTAATGACGTCGAACGATGACAACGAACGACGTGGCCCCGCAACTCGAACCAGCGGCTTCTCTCCGCTTCCTCTTCCTTTTCCTCTTTTCTCTTTCTTTCGAACAACGTTTCTCCCTGTTCCACCACGTCCGGACCGTTCGATTCGTTTCGACTGGAACCGAATTTCTGTCTAACCGCGTGCGTACAACGTTGCATGCTAACAAGGATCGTGCATTTTCTCGAAAAATGAATAACGGGGAAATATCCGGTTGATATTGGGAAGAAGCATTCGTCGGAGACTCCGCTGAAGAGCCAAAGAGAAGCGAGAAAATATGCGGAACAGCTCTCGCTCGTCGCAGCTATAATCATCGCGTCGCGTCGAGTCGATCCAGCTTTCTTCTCGGCTTCGAAACCTACGAAGAATCACGAAGAATCGATAACCGCCGAGTTATTTTAACGACCGAACCTCTCCGGCGATACATTCGTCGAAGATGCTCGAGCCGGTTGGTTCACAACGGAAATTGCTTCTTTTTAATCGGTGCCTCGATTTTTCCGGCCTCGAATAAGGGAAAGGAGAAATCGTCGAACGAATTTTAAAATATGGATTTGCCCGAGAAGCGTACCGAGGTTAAGGGGGTGACGCGCGCAAGACGCGATTCCAGAAGTTATCCGATGGAGACTCGATATAAAAAGTCCGAAAGAGTAAACTTTGTCGAGAACGCTTCGCACAGATCGAAAGTTGGCTCTACCTCGCAGCAAGAAGCGTCCGTCGAACTAAAATTTTCTCCTTATCCCGCAGGAGACGACGAGGTGTTGCAACACGCTGCTCGATGCTCGACCGTGAGGGTGGTAACCGCCGACCGTGTTCCGGTC
>NT_180435.1:450500-463549 GCF_000188095.3 Bombus impatiens | reverse complement strand
TCGACTCCACGACATCAACAAGTGACAAGGAGGGAGTAGCAAAAACTCCGTCGTGGCGCGTCGTGCTCGCGATAAAAGCTTACCGAGATAGGGAAAGTTACGAACGCCAGACTCGACTGAAAACTATGAGCATCTCCTTCCGATTAAAACGGTTTAACGCCGCCTCTTTTCTTGTCCGCTTCCCTTGCCCCGCCTCGTGTCCGTTAAATTAACGTTTTATCGATCCCGTTATTTATTCGATCTACGCCCGGCGTACGCGTACCTCTTCCACTCCTATATATCGTTTCTGGTGGACGCGAAAACGGGCGAAAATTTCTGATCGGAGAAAATTCGCTGGGCTGAAAAATTCTAAAGGATAGTCGTTGCGATGCGATTTCGTACGGGCGATCGGTCTACTTGCCGACGTAAATTGGCCTGGATTAATCGCGGTAAGGAAACAAGCGGATAGTTTGTGGGTGGCAAGCCGGCTTCCAACAGGATGGATGGATGAATAGATGGACGGATATATGGGTGGATGTGCGGATGTGTAGAGAGGTGAGGAGAGGAGAGGAGAGGAGAGGAGAGGAGAGGAGAGAGTCAGCGAACATAAGTCGGGGGTTGGGGTGAAGCGTTGTGTACGCGGAAGGTGGCTAGCCGGCGGGTCACTCGAGGCTCGTCGAAGCAACCGGGGTAACCGAAGCTCGCGAAACACATGGTTCTCCTGTTGCCGTTTCCGTAGAGTTTGAGCACGAGGACGCGCGCAACCAGGTTACCGAACGAACGAGCGAACGAGCGAACGAGCGAATAAGCGAACGAGCGTGCGGCTTTACCGAGCATAAGGAGCAACTCGCACGGTACCGTGGCCCAGCCTTCGGCAAATGCATGCCCTGTAAATTGCCTGGCATTTAATTACCATGAGTAGGCAGACCCTGCACGCTAAAGCCAAGAGCACTCTCTCACTTTCCCCTCCTTTCTCTTCGCTCTTTCTCCTCTTCTGCCGGCTCTCTCTTTCGTTACCCTCCACCTCCTTCTCCTTCCGCATGCCGTTTTCGCCGTATCTCTCTTCGTCCGCCCTTCACCTTTTCCGAGCACTACCTCGTACCTCTGACCCTCCACCATCTCTCCATCTGCCTTAGGCTTACGGCCTACAACGCGTGTTACCAAGTACCGCTAAATTAAACACCTGCTTCAGTCAAACGGTACGTACCTCTACTCACCGCTACGACCTACAAACTACACGGCTCAAAGCTCGCTACTCGCTCTCCCAGCCCCAACCCTCTCTTCCTACCAACGTTTGCCGCTTCTAATTGGACGATGCTACGTCTCTTTCCTTTTTTCTCTCTCGCTCTCTCTCTCTCTCCTTTCTTCTCTTTTTGTTTTCCCTTACCTACGTGACACGCGATTACGTAGTAGATGAAAAGTGCCGGGATAAAAGCGTCGATCCGGAATTGTTTTCCATGCCGCACGCCTTCGTCCTTTTCCTTCGTTTCGTCATCGTCCTCGCGATCGACGCGTATGGAAATACGCGATCGCGAACGCGAGCTAGTCCCGGCGAAACGAGGCTTTACGATTCGGATGGCAGTTTGCGCACCTACTTCTCGCTGCGAACTTTCCGAGATTTCGACATGCCCTGAAGAGCCGGCTCGTAATTAAGATATTTATCGGCAAAGTCGAGATCGTTTTGTCTGCCTTGCCTTGTCGTTTGTTTCAATTTATCGCCTGGAAGAGACAGTGGAAACGAGAGGGCGGACAATGCCGGCGTTGCTTCCAGACTTCTCGTGGCCTTGATTTCGCGCTCTTTTCCACAGACACTGACGTAATTTCCTACTACTCGTCTCACGATGCATTTTAATTTAGCTCCTTTCTCGAGTTTGCCGCCGACGGTGATTCGTGAGTCGGTGTCGCGGCTCCGCCAACTTCCAACGGGGTGGCTCTTTGGGGGTGTTTTTGATTTGTTGGCTCCCATGGGACGACTGTTGCGAAAGAGGCAGGGTGGGAGTTATTAAGAGGGACGGAGACAGATAGAACGACGGTGGAAGAAGGGAGGGGCGAGCAGGAGAAAGCAGGAGAGCGCGAGAGAAACGGAATAGGGTGAAAGCCATGGGCGTACGACGGCGCAGAGGGACGAACGGAGGAGTGGTT
The DNA here is from genome assembly GCF_000188095.3 of Bombus impatiens. NCBI lineage: Eukaryota > Metazoa > Arthropoda > Insecta > Hymenoptera > Apidae > Bombus > Bombus impatiens. The sequence continues at coordinate 461,428 of NT_180435.1, read as the reverse complement.
GGGTAACCGCACATTATGTGATTTCTACAGGGAGCTAGCTAACTTTGCGATTGAATTGTACCGGCGACAATGGCAATCTGCCAGGGCACTCGACGCTTCTCCGAGCAGGATTTTCAACGATTTTGCCGCGTTTCACGTCGTGCTGCGTATCCTTTCTCCATTGAAATTCTTTCGCCACGAGAATGCGAACAAGCGCGACCGACAACGCCGACCCACCGCTTCTCTCCTTCTTCTCGCCCTTCGTTTCCCAACCCCTTTCCTCTACGGTTTATCGGTAACTGTACTTCTCGGCGCGTATCTCCAAGGACGATCAGTTGGTAGATGTACTTGCACAGCCTCGCACGCTCGATCGATCCTGTAATCCATTTATCGTAAAACTTATGTAGACACTTTATTGCACGTAATATACGTATAAAATAATTCGCTGTAAATATCAGCTTTTACGCGAAGAAGAAACACAAAGGTAAAGGAGAGATGGTTCCTTGAGATCGGTAAAAATTGTACGCTTTTTGCCCCATTTAAGTAATTTCTATATGAAATATCGATTAGTTTTCCCGATGGAACAGCTATGTCCAAAAACGTCGTGACTATCTTTATCTTCTCGCTTCCTCTCCAAGATCATCGAACGCGATGCTCGATGATTACATTTCGGAACGTTTTGAAATTCGACGTAGCCATCGATCGGCTGAACCGGCGCGTTCGATACAAGCCGATACATCGAGATTCGACGACTGGCAAAGTTTCGCATCGCTGCTGCAGCGATAGCGTTTCTAGGAAGGAAAACGTTTTGGAAGAGAACGTGATATTCCGGGGTTTGGTTTGGTACCGTTTCGTTTGGTTTACGGAACGTTCCCGTAAATATTTGAAAATCGTCTTTCTCTTGGAAGCAACTCCCGGGTAGTTGACTCACGCTCGTTCGAGAAACAATCGGTTTTTCTCTCGAATTTTAAAATCGTAATGCTCGCGCGCGCCACTTTTTTCGCTCGCGCTTCTATGAACGCCATGGTTTCGTCCGACATCTATGGCGTTAGATCCCGTTCAAATATTAACTGTCGAAGCCGCACAGACCGGCTTCGGATCCCGTCAAAATTTAAACCCACGCTTTTCTATTCTCTCGCCCCGCGTTGCCCGTGTAATGCATTTTCTTCGAAATTAAACAACCTCTCGTTCGTCTTCCCGGCAGGCGAACGTTCGCCAATTTTCCTCGCGTTCGGAATTTCAACTTTCGACCGAACTACAAATTTACAAATCGGTACCAACGTATCGGTATCGTGCCACGAGGAATTAAAATGTTGCTCGTGCATCGCGTCTCACGCGTAGAAAAATTCCTTTCGAATCGCCATGGATAGAGTACTGCCGCGATCCTCTCCCCGTCTCATCCTCCCTCGTTTATTTCTTCTCTTTTCCCCTTTTCTCATCTCTTCGTATCTTTTATCTTTTCGTTCGTTCGTCTTGCCTTTTTACCTCGCGTGTTCTTCTCCTATGCGCCTTCCAGTGTCGGCGGGCTCGATGGATGGTCGCTATTTGTTTTTCGTTACGCGAAATTGCGACCCGGTATTTCTCGAGGGCTTGGCAAACTACGCTTGCCATCGACCACCGACCGTAAGCAGGACAGTCGTCTTAAAAAAACGTATTTATTCTTCGCACGCATAGTGACTGCATCGTCGAGACACACGGAGACCGAATGGAGAGGAGGATCGTCCGACTAACCGGAGAACGAGCTGAAAGACGAAAAACCGGCTGCAGCGAAGGAAATTATGGTCCCTTAGCTCGCGTTCCAGCAATTTAGTCCGCCTTAGCGAATCGGATGCATTTTCCTCCTAGGTGGAAACGACAGCGACGTTTTTCTGCCCCCTCGTCTTTCTTTTCCTCCGAGTCGCCAGTTTTCATCGAACTTGCCTTTAATGCTTAACTTTTCTTCGCGCGAGAAAGAGACAACTGGGAAAGTTAGAAACGTCACCGAAGGGTCGTGGCGGTCGAGACGAACCCGATCGTCGCCGAAGGCCGACGCGAATATAATCTTTTTGTCTGCAGAATGTTGAACGAATCGGAAGAGATATATGAAGGAGGGTGGAAGAGGGATGGGCATCGATGATAGAGGGACACAAAGAATATCTAGAACGCCATCGTAGAAAATACCATCTATTCTTTTCGGCCCACCATTCGTTGTTCCACGCGATCCTTACGGTTTTGCCCGGAGGCGTCGCGATTTAGGTTTACCTTTCGAGGCTTACAGCGAATCTCGAGCGGCGAATTGCGGTCGGACTCGAAGCACGTTTACGTGGGAACTGGTGTCTTTGAATATTTCGCAGGGTCTGAAACTGTCTCGTCTTGGTTTCACAATTTTTTTTCATACGAGACGCCAACGCAACGAAAATAACGTACGTTAGAACGTGACGTGCGATGACATCGTTTCTTTGGACGTTCGCGAGAACACGGTGTTCGCGGTGGTTTTCGCGCAAGAAATTCCCCCGCGAACTGGCTCGTTTGCGAAATAGATGACAGACAGAAAGTCTGTCCATTCTTTTTGCCAAACCGGCCGTGTCTTGTGGGAACAACAGCGAGAGAAGTTCGACGAGTTGTCGCGAAAAGAAACGACAGCCAGGGAAAAAGATTCGCGTCGTTGCGACGCTTACGTGCCGGTCTCGCGACAAAGTCGAACAGCAATAAAAGCTCGTCGATCGATGATGGGTCGATGATAGAACGCGATTCCTCGAGATATTCGGCCACTGATGGACGGCGTCTCGATCGATGATGAGTTTCGAACGTGCCGCTATGCGATACCCGAATAGTAAAATACATTATTGCTACATTTTTAATGGTTAATATAAATTTATAGCTCGGAGATTGCATCAAAGGTAGCGCAGCCGTTGCCTCTAATTAGGCAGAAGATTCATCGTTAATTTGTACACTTTGCTAAAATATGCATTGCACGTAAAGTTATTATAAATTGAACAAAGCGTTCGGATGCACGCGAGCGATACAGCAAAGAGTCTGCCTGCTATTATATTTTACAGAAAGTATTTTGAAAAAGCATCGTGTGCGTAGGACGCTCGTCGTCGATTGTAATACATACGAACGTGCCTTCTGGTATCCGAACGTACTGAAGTATTCTGGTATCCGACCGTCCGTAGAGAAAGGGTCAACTTCGTAACTCGAAGCTGAGAATTTCAATCTTTAACCCCTTTTCTACTATTCTTTATTCAACGATCGATTTCCTGAAATCAATTCACGTTCAAACAGATTTTCTCCCGATGTGGATACCTGGATAGCTATTCGGAAAGCAACGAGACGCAAAAATACAACGTTTTTCATTTTCAATTGATTCGTATCCATGTTGCGGTTAACGGTCGGCCCAGCGCACCGCTACAAATTCCATTGGAATTTCGTTTTGTTAAAATAAATCAAACTTTTCGCGAACAGGACAGTTACGCGCGTCACGCGTGACGATCTACATATGATAGTGAAATACGACGCGTGCTTGATCGATTCCGAACATCCGAATGATTTTATTTCCCGATCTGGTGATTAACGACGTTGTTGTTCCCCGTGCGATTCAGCACACCGTGATTTTATATCTGGATCGACGACACGCGCTAAACGCGAAGAAGTCACCAGTTAACTCCTTCTTCTCAAATCACGAGTCCGGCTCGTCATGGTAATTTAACTCTCGTACGAATGACGATACGACATCGTGCGAGGCAAACCGATCTCGTGGTATCTGCTCGCAATCAGCAGCTCGAAGCATGGAAATGTCATTTGAACGTGTACATTGTCGCTCACGAGCATTCGATCCATTTGCGCTAACAGCGTAACGATGAATCGGTTAAACGAATAACATAATCGGAAGCAACGCTTGCTGCCCTTTGAAAGAATCCCTTCAAAATGTTTTTCGTAATACACGTAAGTAATATTACCATGTCTATGCACGAAACTTTTGTATGATAAGCGCAGAGATGTTTTCTCGAGCCACTGTACGAACAAAGTTCTACCGCGTAGTGTGATCTTTGTTTGCGGCAGACATCCGTAACGAAAGGGCTAAACGGCGCGGCGTGGAGGAATCCTCGACGCATCGTCGAGTAGCTCGCGCGTATTAACATTGCCAGTAGATAGCAGGGGAATTCCCGCGTGCACTCGGCACGTAATCGGACATTGGTAAATTTCCATAGTCGGCAAACGGGTTGCGTTTTATTACCCTTGCGGTCTTGGCGGTAGATTATGGCCTGGAAATATAACTATTCGGACAACGGGTTTCGCGAGTACAATTCGGGGGGATAATCAGCGGTGCGCTTGCAAACAGTCGCGGAAATGTTTACCGATATAAGCGAAGAGGCAGCTCGATCACGTTACAGGCAATGGAGAAATCAAAGCTGGAAACGCCTGCTAACTGCAAAGGGTAGTTGGGCGCGACGAGATTCTTTCAATCTGCCACGGTTTTTCCACGTAAAACCGAGTAATTTATCTATGTTTTTTGCCACTGTTCTTCCACGTGTCGTAGTCTCTGGGACGTCCCAGCTACCCATTCCACGAAACCAATTCGAAGAGTGGGAAAAAGAGAAAGAAAAAAGAGAGGTGGATGGAGGCGGTTATAGCGGACTTTTTAAGAAGAAATTCGTTTCCGATAACACTTTGTATGCAACGATCGCAACCTCAATGCGACGCGTATCGCGAAATAGCTATGAAACGAAGAAACGCTGCGAGTTTCACGAGAACAGGCTAAAAGTCAGGTCACTTTGTTTCTCTTCTTTTTCCCTTTCTTCCTCCTTCTTACTTTTGCATCCTCGCGCTAGTTTCTCGTGACAACTGTCAACGAGGCGCGTGGAAAAATATTTTCCTACGGATTTCCGTCGCGACTACGGAAAAACTTTCTCCGCCAGTAGTTTCGCTTCCTCTTCCTTCGTTCCACCCTCGTCCTCGGTATTCTTCGCGTCATGGTTCTCGTCTTCATCGTCGACTGTGAAATGTGCCGGACCCGAAGAAGAGATGCGACGAGCCGACGTCTAGTCCACGAGACGAATGGGGGGAGGGAAGACCAGCATAAGCAAACACGTTCCGAGAGAAGGATCTGCTGCAAAGTTGGATGGAGCAGCGACGTGGATAATCTTGACAAGTCGTTGATAATATGTTCTTCTTTGAACAGTGATTAATGCTTCGAGGCTACTTAAACCAACCTTAGTTGTTCGTTGTTGGACATCGGATGCAAAATGTGGACAAATTATACCCAATTTTTAAATATCGGTCCTCGCGTTTGCGAGAAGTTGCGCTCGATTGCTCCATATTTTCTCGATATTAAGAAACTGTCTAATTGTAGAAAATCAGGGTAGTCGATACTAACTACTGTAGTTCACTATTAAGCGAAGCTAACCTTTGTTAGAGATACGGTCTGCCATCTTCATCGGAACTACAATGCGTATCACCAGTGTGACTCGAAATCACAAAACAAGCAATTTCGAGAACGCAAAACAATTTCGACTATCCTCGTAGAGTGCGTTAAGACGGCTGATTCTTATTTCTTCGATCTTCATCTTGGCCGTGTTAAAAGGTGGCGCGGGATAGATGGCTATACGAAGGAGTCGAAGTCGAACAGACGATATCGGTATCGCGAAGACGTTGCTACGCCATTGGCGAGCCGATAGGCAAGGGAAAAGAGTAAAAGGGAGCAGGAGCAAAGGAAGGTGGCAGGGGGGTTGGAGTCGTGGAAAATGCGAGTACGTAAGGAGATAAGTGTCGCTACAGGGAATACAAAGTCTCTTCTTTGGCTTTTTCTCTTTCTTTGCTGGCAGTCTCGTTGCGTCGCAGCGTGCGTTCGCTCGGGCGTGAGCCAGAGGAAAATACTGCTCCATAGTTGAGCCGTACGTAATCTATATCCTCCACCCCATCGTGCAGGCTGGCCCGTACCCTCTGGAGTAGGTAGGTGCTATAAATTTTGCAGCTGAAAATCCCCCGATACGTACACGCGCGTGCATTTGCCCGTTCGTTTGTCCGTTCGCTTGTTCATCCGCGAATACAACTTTCCTATAGGCCATATATCTGTTGATCTGGCGCACCGGCCGACTATGCAGCCAATCGAGATTGGAACTAGCGCGCCAGAGAAAAACCACCCAGGACCATCTTAAATTTCCATTAAACCAAAATCTGAACAGCTACCTTTCCACTTCGGGACCGCATCGCGATTCTAGTTTTTCCTCCGCGCAAGCTTGACGCGTCCCCACCGAGTCGAATAAAATCTACGCGATAGATTCCGATGCCTCGCTGACTACTCGCTGTTCCAAGAAGCGGATATTCCTTCTTAAACGCCACGTATAGTCGGAACTCGCGACAGAAACTACGTTTTACAAAGGAGCTACGTTTTATATTCTGTCCTGGCAATCATGGTACAAGTCGAGAAGAGGCTTTCAGCGTTTCGTTTTTAACAGAATCGAAGTTGAAAATTTGTACGAGTAAATAATCGGCACAGGAGATTATTCTACGTGCGAGCATAAATGCTACGTAGAAGGATACGTTTTAAAAAAAGATATTGATATCGAGCACGTTTAATTACGAATTGCTATGGTATACGCGTGTTTGATCAATTTTTGAATTTAATTTGGTCAGCAAGCGTCAGAAGCGTCTTGCGAACGAATGTTATTCCAAATTTTCCATCTGCCGTATTTTTTATATTTCGAGCCGTAAAATAACTTTCTGTCAATTATTCGTTCTTGTTCAGTGCGGAATTAGTCAAGTTCGAGCGTGCTTGACAAACGTCCAAACTACAAAAAAATTTTTCTACATTTTTGTACCACGATTGCCGGGATATCCTCTATTATCAGCGGTACATTTCTCGCTGGCGGATACAGTTGCTACGCGTATTCTCGCATCCTGCGGACTCCAGAATACAAAGTGTCCTTATGAATTTTCGATAATCCATATTGGACCCACCTATCGGGTCGGCCACTCACCGCCTTTGCTTCGAATTGTATTCCCCGAAACGTATAAATTCGATTGAAGAAAGCTACCTAGGTTCGTATTATCTTCCTACCACTATCTTATTTTCTCCCACTTTTCTACTAATCTTTTTCCCTTTCTTTTGTCTGAATCTTTTTTTCAGTGCAACGAACAGCGCGGCGGTGATCGAACGTGATGTCGCTGGTGCAGAATCGCGCGCTGTCAAGCTCGCGATAGCAGGATTAAAAAGACATGGCGCTAGCAACGAGAAATAAGTCGTAATTACTATGTTGCGCCGGTTCAGCGGGAATACGAGCGCCAATGTATCCGGATCATTAAAAGCTAGCGCATTCGCTAATCTCAGCTGGCGAGGCGGATAATAACGAGCGAAACGTTTCGCAAGCTCTCGTATCGATTTCGACCGCAGTGTTCCAGGTACGTGTAAAACGTGCAACGTCGTTGGCGCGTGTCATCGAGACCGATCGTATTGTTCCGCGTACACGTGTTTTTTCAGCTACCATATTCTTCGGGTTACGATCGAACAGCGAGCAATGGCAGGAATATCCCGTCGTTGATCCAGGTTCCCGTGCCGAAAGACTGCGTTTCGACCGTCGATCCGGCGATAGCTTTCCGTAACCCGTTGAAATTTCTCGCGTACGTACCGTATCTACCGTAAGAATATTCCAGTCATTTTTTCGTTTCTCATACTTTTCCTTCTCTGGCACCTAAAGTACGTAACAAGCATTTTTAAGCGCTCCAGTGTTTTACGTTTTCTTTTATTATCATCGATCGATACGTTGGTCGTTACGCTACGGACTAACAGCGTCTCGTGATATACACGAAATTTGATTATTTCGTGGAAAGTTCGAGTTCGAATTTCGAAATATCGAAGCTCGACTAACACAAATAACCTTACTTTACTCTATCTTTGTATCGTTTGATCGCGTTCAGCAGGAGATTCGATGGAAGTTCGATCGCAATCTCAAGTCTGAATATTCGCGACTTTGTATCTCTGACGAATAACGCGTCCGTCGAACCAATCACCGCTTATCACGGACGGTGATCGACTGCGAGTCGCTCGGCTGTTCGATCGTTCCGTTTCGTTCGTTCTTTCGTTTGCTCGCTTGAACGGATCGGCCGATGTGTGACAGTAGCCGTGAATTAAACGATCCTCTAAATTTCAATTTTGATTGGAACGCATCGGACCAAAAGATCGGCGAGATCGTAGACCGCTATCGCGTATCGAAGCCCGATCGGCGATACGCGATTACATGCGACGATATTATCTGACGTTAATGCCCGGGCAAAAAATGCTAGATACCAATAGCGGTTCGCGAACGAATCGTCCCGACATTTCGCATTTCGACGCGATGATCCTTTTATCCTGTACGATTTCCATGCGTATGCATTAGAAATTTAATAATGCAAGTCGCTCTTCATTATAAAACGAATGTGCGTTCGCTTTCTCTCTCTCTCTCTCTCTCTCTTTCTCTCTCTCTCTCTCTCTGGCTAGTCGGCTCGATAAACGGAGCGGCCACTGAAATCTTCATGAGCCAATGAAGCCAGGTTCGATAACGGAGATAAGCGATTATTCTGATTAGTACCGGGATATACGCGATGTAGAAACGTATACATTCACGGCATCCCGCTCGTGACAAGCTGTTAAATTATCGGTCGGAATTGAGGATCGAAAACGAGGAGAACTACATACATATCGCGATATCGTTCGAAGATCGATTTTTATTTTCTGGATTATTCATCGACCGGTATATTGATCTATTGTCGCATCCTTTATTCGTCCCATTTGTCTACAGTGGCTCGCAAAAGTATTTCGACACTTACCGTGCAAAACTTTCATGTTTGTATAAAACATTTTGAAATTTCACTACTAGTAGTGTAACGAGACACTATTGTATCGATATTTGCAATTAGTCTGAAAATGTATGGAGAAATTACGAGATATTTGCTGCAAACGTAAATACGTGTATTTGGTAAAAAAATTAATATACGGTACGAATAGCCAACTTAGGTGTATAATAGATGCAAATTATGCTTTCATTTAACGTTGAGATTGCATTAACGTAGATAATAGATAATTGCTTTGAATATTCTTGCGATCTTTGCGAAGTATATAGCCGTAGTAAATATTTTGTCGCTTTTATATATATCTTCCAAGCGGTTTCGAACTTCAGCAATATAGCGATGATAGTCGGGCCTCGTAACGGTGTTAATGAGACTTCAACATTTTTCGTATAATATGTATTACATATGATATATTCGTAAAAATTGTGAACAAATATTGTAATAGCTTCGCGAGCCTATGTACGTAGTTTCCATTTCGTGCGATTGATAATTGATCAGACGAAATCTAATATGTGGGCGATATTGGCCTCTCAAATGTAGTTTTTGGATACAGGATTCACACATTCGATGTTCATCGGCCTAATGTACAGCGAACGTAAGAAATATTCGTACAGCGATGAATTTCAACAAAAATTTTGTGCAACTTCGTTTACATAAAATATTTTATCAAACGAAAATTCGTACATATTCGTAGAAACCTACAGATTGGATTTTATAAAGAGATATTATTTATCCATATTTTTGATGGGAACATTAACAAATATGTGTTCAGAAACCAGAGGAAATTATACGCGTAATAAGTATTCGTCCAGTTCTCGTATCGTGAAATTGTGCATAGCATAATTATAACATAATATATGACATGTCAACACTGCATCATGTCAATTATCATCAGTATATTCGGAGACATGATCAACAGAGAGGATGGCATCTAAATTGAGATATAAGTAACTATCATAATTCTGGTATAGCGCGTAGAGGCAAAGAAACGTCGAAGAAGAAAGAAAAATTATTATAAATTTGCGTGACACGTGCAAACCGTTCCGTGACTTTTGTAGGATTGTAAATAGATCGAGTTTAATAATCCGTGGGACTATAGTCGGATATTGCAGTCCTCTCTATAGGTATTTCGTACTTTTATTACAACTTTTTAACAAAGCTTTGAATGGCTTACGTTTATATAACGTTTTTTTTTTGTTTATTCATACCCATATAATATATTGATAATGTTTGACTATTAATAGGATGTAGATCCTAGGTCGTTTCACCGGCGCGAATAGCGATTCCTTTTATCACGAATCTGATACGAAATCAGACTCATCTCTTCGATTAAAATAAATTCATTCCCGTCTGGAAACGTGTCCCGGGAAATGACCGAAACATTCGACAAAGCGCCGGCTTATCGCATTTATCCGCGAATAGAGATAATAGTTTGAAAGTAGGATCGGCTCTCAGATCGAGAGCCGTGAAATTTAATAGAAATGAAATTGCGTGCGGGAAACGAATCTGCCTCTTCCATGACGCTATTTCACTCGATACAATTCCTTTCTAATTAACGTGACCGAGCTTACCACGTTCCATTCGATCACCGTTGCTTTATTTCTTTGACGGCGATCCCTAACGGTGTTTCGTACTAGTTCGATCGAAAGGACTACTTTGGCAACCCGTAGACGCTGTCGAGCGGGTACAGGGTGGCGTGCAAACACTCTCGAACCCGTAGCCGTTCCCATAACGGACCGAGTATACTGACTGCGCCCCGTTTCGCGCGTAGATAGAGAGATACGGATAGAGGAGGGTGCACGACGAAGGGGTGCGAACGTTCGTGTGCTCTTCTCTCTCCGTTTCTCCAGTTCTCTCTCTCTCTCTCTCTCTTTCTCTCTTCATGGCTGTCCTTGTCATCCGCTTGGTTGCAAAGAGAAGGATAGAGAGAAAGAGAGAGAAAGAGGGAGAGAGAGAGAGAGAGAGAAAGAGGGAGAGAGGAGAGGAGAGGTGCACTCACACAGGTGTCGAGGGAGCCGTGCAGGGTTATAGGTATGGCCAGGTCGAGCCGTTGGTCTTGCTTAATCTGATTACAAGCGGACCGGGTGGGGATCGATATTTTCGCGTGAGTTTTCCAGGCAATCGGCCGCGAGATAGCGCGG
>NT_180435.1:425073-449995 GCF_000188095.3 Bombus impatiens | reverse complement strand
GAGATAGCGCGGCTCGGCATATTTTATACGCGTTCAGGCTGGCCGACCCCATTTACAACCCTGTCCGTCTGTCCGTCCGTTCGTTCGTTCGTCCATTCGTCCATTCGTCCAATCCGTCCCTAGGTCCCTCCGTTCGTTCGTTCGTTCGTTCGCGCGTTTTATCAACCGTCGACGACCGAGCTTACGGTCGCGCGCATACGTATTTTTTTTCCCCACCTGACTCGCATACTGGTTACGGGTCTAGTTGCAAGATCGCGGCATTCTACTGGAAACGATAGTCGGACACGGCAGTGGTATCACAGAAATTGCGCGTCGTGCCAAAGCATTTCACATTATGCGCTTTTCCTGCGATATTTATGACAGTTTTAGGTAGCGGAACGCGATAAAGAGAGAAGCAGAGGATCGGTATGTACATATATCGGAGGTTCCGATTTTACGCGCGGATTTAGCGCCAGTGACGCGAATATTTGTTCCTGGGATAATGTATTTCCGAATTATCCGGCAGGATTAAAGCTTAGGTAATTGCAGCTATCGGGCATACAGCCGGGATATACCGACTCCAGTAGCGTATCGCTACCCAATGTTATCGGTATCCGAAGCAATCGCTTGCCCGTTCGTCTTCCTTCTTACCTCGCCGCGTCACTGCAAGAATTCCGGTCCGAGAAGCGAATAATCTTTTCCTCGCATCCTATTCCTCGCTTCGTTCGTTCTTGCTTCGAAGGATTTCGAGTCCCGGAACCGACGTCCCTTTACCATACGTCTGCCGGTAGACGCGCCACGTGATGGATGGCTTGGTCCGTGGACGTCGACGTGGCCGGAGTTTACGGCGACACGAAATATGTCTCCTTTCTTGTAACGCGATGCACCTTTTCTTTCTTCTCTCTTTCTTTCTTTTCAGACTTTTTCGCTTCTTTTGTTTCTCCGCGTTCGCCGGTACCTATTTTCGTTGAACCGACGCCGCGGATTCTTATTTTTCGCCTGACATGTACCGAGCCCGCTTTTCCTATTATTAAGACGTTAGGAATACTTAACTTTAACCCTGCTGCGATTCTTGGATCTTTTCGCGTCTCGATTTCACCTTCTTCTTCTAAGGTTTCTGAAAAATCTTTGGCGTAAAATTGAAACGGGAAATCGCGCATATCGATAAGGATTCTTCCGCATTTCCCTTGAGAATTTAATAAATTTACTTTGGCCGAAAATTAGCAGAGGATTGCCCGCTGCCGTTAAACCGAATTCACGAGGCGAATACGAGTTTAATGTTATTTTCGAATTTACCATTTTCCGTATGTATTTTTATCTATTTCGTTTTATTTTCGTTAATCGTCGAGAAGGTGTTGAACGAAGGACTCATAATAAAAACGCTTCTTGTCCGTGTTTCTCTTTTACCAGCAGAGTTTATTCTCGAGCTAAAATCATTCCACGTTAGACCAAACGAGTTTATTGCGTTAGTCCATTAACCTATTAACCGAGCAGTACTTTCTTTATGTAAATATCCTCTTTCTTTTTACGTATATCATTAGCCGGATCATTTTTGCTAAGAATAAATTATATCGCATTCGCGTTTATAAGAATTAAGATTCATCCAACTTGGGCAGATCTGTATCTATTAATATTCGATTGTACAACTATGACAGTTTCCGATTCAGGAGCGACTCGGTTAACACGTTGACTGTCATCATCGATGATTCTCGTTACCAAAATTTCTAGAACGATCGAAGCAAGATAAATTTTTGGAATAAATAATTTTGGACTAAGCGCGATATAATATTTTGCAAAAATTAAATGGCAATCAACGCGTTAACGGGTGAAAGTTGTGAGCAACGGAGCTGCTCGCTCAAGGATCCACGACGCAACGCTTCCTCTGGTATCCCAAAAATCGTCTCAGGTTAGGCCAGAGGAGGCTGAGTCGACTATATCCGTTGGCTATTTCGTTTTTTATAAAAACAATCCATTATTTTCCCTAGTACGATGTTTTATGGACGATTCAGCGGCGCGACTGCAAAACAGATCGCGCGTAATCTCGTAAATCATCGCGACGTGTCGCGCGTTGCGAGGCTCGCTGGTTGGTGCCTGCTGTTTCAAACCGTCCGGCTTGCCAGTGACTTTTACACGAACGCGGGGAACAGGTGGGAGAACGAGGAGCAGGAGGAGGAGGAGAAAGAGGAGGAGGAGCAGGAGGAATAAATTTTAGGTAACGACACGAAACGCGTCGCTGGAGAGGTTCCGGTTATTCGTCCAGGTCGCGAGCCTCGCGTCTCTTCGCATTCCGGATCGTAGCGTAACAGCGTGACACGATCGTCTTTATTTACGCGTCACGCAGTTTGCATCGGCAGTTGGCGAGAATCTTCGCACGCCCGTTTCGATCCGGCGTCACGCCTGTTCGTTGATCGAGCGACGCGGCTGGGACGTTTGGTTGGGACGAAAGGAGGATCGATCGATGCCGCTTTATCTTCTTCCGGTTCTTCTTATTTTTCTTCCTTAACTTCCGAGAAAGGGTTGCTCGAATATACAAGTTGGAAAAGTTTCGAGTGAAACTATTTCTTGCTCGTAAAAAATTCCTAGGAAATTGTTTATCGCGGCATAGACGTTCAAGTTCGATATACAGCGGCTATAAAAAGTATCGATACACGCCCTTATTTTCCAAAGGAGCGTTCTTCTTATCAGCGAAAACTGCAGGATAATAATTTCCGAAAAACAATCTTTCCGAGGATCAACGTGTAAGAAAAATCGTAGATTCGAGTTTGACTTGTTGGCGACGGCTCGAGTTCTAGGGTTAATTTCCGTGGCACAAACGACGAAAGAGTCGCAGCGAATACGATTTCCAGCGATTTATGTCGTAGGTCGTTTATAACCGAACGACGGCTCGGTAACGTTTAGCCGGTAATCGACGCGATTCAATTAACTTTCACGGCGAGCACGTCACGATGTTCGTCGAATAATTCGTTCGTCCATCCGACAACGAGATATTCTTGTTGGAAGCAAAAACCGTTTGAAAAGCAATCGGCCGTGCTCGACTTCTTAAAAATTGCCTGGAAACTCGTGGAAACGCGCTGTCGACGAAAACGTAAACGTCTTTTTCTTTCGTTGGAACGCTGAAAGTCGAGGGATCGCGGACGCGTCTTTCCTTCGCGCGTTTAGCTCCGCCGTTGAACAAAGTCGTCCTCTCCTTTCCAACTTCTTCTATTTTCGAGCATTTTTTTCGTCACGCTTTACGGTGCGCTACTTCCCAAGTACTCTCGAGACTTTGCCGCTAACTAAGTGTTCTCCGTCCACTTTTGTCTTTCGCGGTTCGCTTTCTTGCTCCCACTCTACCGGCTGCTGCTTGCTATTGCCGCTGCCGCTGCTGCTCGTTCCGCTTCTTTCCTCCGCTCTGCGTCTTCCGCCCTTTACCGCGAGACTTTGCTTCTCGGAAGTTTCGCGACAGTTTCCATTTGTCTAGTCCGACTATCGCGGCGCGTCCTTTCTCCGCGACGGTGCATACGAGATCGCGTCTTGCGTCGCGACCTCCTCTATGCGAATCTTGTCTCGCGATGGAACGAGCGAGAAATTCCTCGCGCGCCATAACGCAGAGCCTCGCGGGACGTCCCGTGATTCACGATTTATAAGCCGACCTCGGGAATTCGGCGCTGTGGCGAGAGTCGGCGGAAGAGTAAGATGAAAATCGAGGTCGAAAGTTGTCGCTAGACCGGCAACTGAATGGATCGGAAGCTCTACCGACGCGACGGCTAGCCGCTGTTACGAGCCTGGCCACCCCCCGTAGACGGGGTTATTCGTATCTCTGCAGGAACGACTAATGCTCGACTAATTGCCGGAATGTAAATAAATATCCCCGGCACGGTCGTGATCCAGCTACCTCCGGGGAGTACGTCTATGAGAATATACTGCGTTTGGACATGCATCGCTGCTTCAATGCCCGGATCGCGCGCTTGCGCTCCTCCCTCGCCTCTCGTTCCTCGCTTTTACGCCTCTTTCGTTTCTCCTACCCATCCTCGGTAACGACTTTCGAGCGAGGATACGTATCGTTCGCGGTATCGTTGCCGTTTCGTTCGTCGTGTCGACAAACACCATTCGGCATTGAGTCGCTGCAAATTGCCGTGCAACGTGTCTTGCGCGTTACGTCGGTCCGTTTCTGGTCGCTTTTGCTTTTCGTTTTCGTTAGAAAGGGCCATGCGATCCTGCGGCAAACGTGACGCAATGCGATGGCACGCTCGTAACGTCGGTCCATGCAAATTTCCCCTATCGACGTGGATATCGAGCCGTTTGATATTCTTCGCGAGAATTCGCTCAACTCCGGCCA
Organism: Bombus impatiens; assembly: GCF_000188095.3. Taxonomy (NCBI): domain Eukaryota; kingdom Metazoa; phylum Arthropoda; class Insecta; order Hymenoptera; family Apidae; genus Bombus; species Bombus impatiens. Next base: position 445,698 of record NT_180435.1, on the reverse strand, counting down.
ACGTCTAACTTTCGAACGATACGTCGAGTCGTCGCGAGCTTTCGATTCCGCTTCGCCTTATCGCCTCGTCCTCTGGCTATAGCGAGTCGATAAACTTGGTCCTTGGATCCGAGAGTGTTCGCGCACGCCGGTCTGCCCAATTAACTCGAAACTGGCTATCGTTTAGCGGTTGCTGGAAATATGCCACGCTCGGCGAGTACGAGTCGTCGTCGTCGTCGCGAATTTCATGGGAGGGCAGGATCGACCTGCGAATACCGCGCGATTTCGCTATTCGCGTTACAGCAGACCGATCGAGCGGGCGGCTGCAGCAATCGGAAAATTCCGGCTATACGATTGTTCGTCCGTGACTTTTCTGTCGATACGGCCGCGCACTCGACTCGGAGGCTTCCATGGATTACGCGCGAAATTGCATCCAAATCCTGTTTTTAATACCCTCGACCCGTCGACTCTTCCTGTCGATTACTTTCAATCGGCAGCGTCGATTGCTCTTTAAATCGTAAAATATGAAAACTGTCGAAGCGCATCGGACACGCGTTTCCATGTACCAGTGTCACGAGTCTCGGCCTATTTTCCAGCTCGTCTTCCTGGCCAGACGACCCCCGGGGGAGCGGAGACGACGAGGGTGTACCGTTTTCCATTAATTTACGTTACGCTAATTTAATCGGCCATCAACCGCTTTGTATAGCGTTAAACTCGGTCCTCTCGAGGTCCGTCGCCCTGTCTGTCGATAGAGAGACGGACGACGCGAAGGGAGAAACGGGGATTCTAGTTGCTCTCTCGTCATAGGGTACGTAACTTTGCAAATCCCGTGGCGACAGAAGCGTGAGAGTCTCGGAACGTTCGAAGGGAAGCGAAGATATCTTCGCTGGTCGGATGTCGTGAGTCGAAAGTGCAGAGTCGAGAAAATGGGGTAAAGAGAAAGAGGGAAGAGCAAAGTGGGAGAGAAAGAATGGATCGAGGGAGGAATCGAGAGCCGCCGAATCGAAAGAGCTATGACACCGAGCACGGGGTTGTGTTCTTTGTGCGCTCGGCCCGATGCATCCGGTCGACGAGTAGATTGCGCGACTGTCAATAGCAGAATAATTGAAAGACGCGCTCTTAATTAGTATCCGGCCGGCAGTCTTGCGCTCGACTGCCATCGTTCGGGCTTATTTCGACCGAGGAATTGCGAGAAAGAGAGAGAGAGAGAGAGAGAAAGACAGACAGACAGACAGACAGACAGACAGACAGACAGACAGAGAAAGAGAGAGAAATCGAGAGGGGTTGAAGTACGAGAAGGAAAGGGAACGCTGCGCGAACTCTTTTCGCGAAAGAGATACAAAGAATGGAGAGAAAAAAGAGGCGAACGGAGAAAAACGACGACGAGACACGGACAAAAACGAAAGGAAGAAGGCTGGAAACGGTCGTATTTCGCAGTTGGCAAGAGTTGCGCGCGACAAGAACGTGAGAAGCATTCGAGACGTTTGACTCGCGGTTACCCCAACTTTCTTTCCCCAATGAGTCTTCCTCCTTTCTCTGTTCCTCTAAATCTCTCGTTATCGGTCTTTGCTTCTGCCTTCGTCGCTCTGTCAACCTTCTCCTTAATCGCGTTAATGAAATTCTGTCACGGCTGGATACCGAGCTCGACGCGGGACGAATGTTTCTCGCGAAAAGAAAATCGGTGCTCCCCACCGTGGAGAACGTTGATCGACCACGCACGGTCGTTTGTTTCACAATTTTGAAAATGAACTTTCGCACGTGTTTTTCTTTGAAGGATTAACAGAGGAAACTCTGTAGAAGGAAAATGTACGGGTATTTCAAGGTTTTGCATTTGTAATTTGTTAATCTGTATAACAGGCTACGTAATCAAAGCGCTGTATTCGTTTGGTAATCTCATGATCGATACAAGATATTAAAAATAGAATTGACGCGATTCGGTGAACGATAATTCGGTTTGACGTATTATTTATCCTTTTATATTTCGATTTTACTCTGTACGTTTATGTCTTATTTGCAGCTAAATATGTAAATGAAAATGACCGTCAATGATCAGAGTAGATATCGTTATTACGTTTCTTCACCTATCTCGCGCGTCGATCACCGAAACAATTGCAAATAAATAAAACGCCGTACGATAAAATAAGTTCAATAATTCCCTGCAGCGTTCCGTTTTGCGACAAATCTCTATTGACAGATACTTCGATAAAGATATCTGTCAAATGGTCGTTGAATTTTTGTAATCAGTTATGAAAGCAACGATGGTGTACAATTCTTTACAAGTTTCTCCTGCGAAGAAGCAAACGTGATTTAAAATCAAAAATTTTTCCTCCCTCTCCCCCTCTCTCTCTCACCCCTCTATCAGTTTAATCCGATTCCGCGTAAAGACAAAGTAATTTTAATCGCGGAGGAGCATTCGTGCCAGCGCACGGCTTCAAAAATGCATAACCCATTGGCTTGGGTCTTTGGTTGGAAAGGGCCGTAAACATACGGGTAACGTAGAAGGAGAAGTGGAAGAAGGCGAAGGCGAAACGCGAGGGCGCAAAAGGGCCATCCATTGTAGCCTTCGAGCTCGCGCACTCGAGCCGTCGCGCGACCGACCGAATCGACCCCGTAAACTGACTCGTCGTTTACGGCCTCGTCTGCGAACCGTTGCCAGCCTGCGGAAACGCGCGCACGTACTTTCCTTCTCGAACACCGACGTTAACGATATCTCGTTAAGTCCCGTATCCGATCGAACGATTTTCCCGCAAGGCTAAGCATTTTCGCGCGGCTAGAAACGGGACTCGCCTTTCCACGCTCGTCCTTTTCCGTTATTGCGTTTGCCTCCTTTTCGCTCTTCCCTCTTTTCTTACAAATCGCCTAACGATCTTCGACGGCCGCTTTGAGCGCTTTCATTCGGTTTTAAACTCCGTTTGTTCCTTAACTTGTACAGTGTATACGCTTCCTCCGATAATGGCACTCGAAGAAACCAGCTAAACGCCGAATACTCCACTCCGCGAGTCTCCGTTAATTGCTTCCTCTGTCTCTTTTCGAATTTTCGCTGCTCCCTTTTTTGTTACAGCTTTTTCACGTCGCGATTCGCGATATACACACGGCGATACGTTGCGTGGAATATCGCGTTATAATTATCGCCTGTGAAAGCGTCGAGACAGCGATTCTTGCGAGATACGATACGCGATGGCACGATACCGATTTTCGGTATAGTGCTTTGTCGATCGGTCGTCGACCATCCTTTTTCCATCCGATTGAAGAAAGATAGCAGGAATTGCTAGGCATTCATACCGTAGCTGAAGTATCGTCATGGATGTAGAACACCGTGAATGGAAAGATCCCTTTTATCTTTTCTCATTGATCGGATAAACTTGATATTTCTTACTCATTTTTCTTTGTTTAGTAGCTCCTTTATGTATAGATCAAATGGGTAAAACCTCATCCATTTCCCTGGAATAGCTTCCGTTGAAAAACGCGTGTTCCATAGACAAAAAGGTATCGCTAAGTGAAAATGACCCACACAGAATTAATAAGATAGTAAGTACGAGTATCTTATTGTTGGGTTTTTCGTCTTTCGATGATACGCACACGCACGTACGATACTTTTGCGTAAGTGCGGTACACCTGACCGTCGGTGATCTACGCTTTTATCAAACTCTGTACTATTCGCTGGTTCGAGGAAGCGCGTCGGTCGGAATACAATCGTCATCCGATTCACTCACGTGCCACAACGATTTTAAATACAATTTCAAGAGTAATTTCACATATGTACAGTTTCATTGCGTATTCAGGTTTCTTTTATCGTGCAAACGCTGGCTACGAAAATATGCGATAAAAAGAGTACGGCAATCATCGTGGCAAACGTATATCGCGATACACGTATCACTGGTGCAAAACAGCTCTCATGGAACTTTGAACTTTTCGCTCGTGCTTTCAAGTTTTGAGGAAAATGCTAAACACTCGATCGATTCGCGCATTGCTCACGACGCAGGAGCGGTCCCAGTGTGCACATAGGCAAAGTTTGGAGGGGACGGATATCGATTTTCTGCCATTGTTCTTAATTCGATCGCTGGTAAAGCCAATGGAGAAGGGTGGCGACGACGCGCGACGTTCGCGTCGACTCGCTTCGATACGAACCGATTAACCGCTCGAAAAAAGCAACCCGTAATTAAGTCTGCACCGATATTTTATCGACGCTAGTCGGCCGAGCGAGTTATCGGATAATCGATATTTTCGGCCCGTTTACAAACGCCGAAACGATCTTCCACCTTTTGCACCCTGCACGAACCTTCGTGTCGTAATTCACCGCATGATTCAAGGTGCTTAGATTTGCGCGTCTGTTTTCTGCTAATTCGAGGTCGGTACTTGCGTCATTTGTCCCGTATGTATCACGATGCGGCACGCTCCGCCCACCTGCTCGTCCCACTGTCTTCGTTCTAAAGAATTTTCCATAACTTTCGATATCCGTTGATATTGTGATTTGATAGAAACTGAATAATAGAAACTGACAATTATATCTTTGGTTCTGTTCGATCGTTCGAGATATTTAACGATAAGTTTTACATCATAAGTAAATTGTTTGGAATACTAAAAACAGGATGGCCTAATAACATTAATAAAGAAAAAAATGAACCAATAAAATTCCTGCAACGATTCTAGCTGTCGAGAGAGCAAATAAAGGTAGCACAAAATACAAGCACGTATTGATCGATCCCAAATGCGTCGATACTTCCTTACCAAGTTATCAATAATTCCTGAATCGAATATTTGCTAGAATTTAATAACAAATTTAAGAGATCGTTATTTCATATATAACGTTTGACAGATGATCTAAGATTCATAAGATTCACAGCGCTGTAAACAACAGAAATCAACTGTTTTCGACATTTTATACGTTAACAGTTTAACAATTAAACTGATACGTTATATTATGATCAGATGCATAATACGCAAAAATGTCCAAACTGTTGAAAGTAGAGCACTGGTCGCAAACGTTTGCTTCGATCGAATCAGACAAATCCCTACTGAGATTTTACTTGTGCGTTCGTCACTATGTTCATAAAAATTGCATAAACATCCGCAGTCTAATTACAACCACAACAAGTTATCGGTGTGTCAATAAATATGTACGACGTTCATACGGATCGTAGAAATTCATCTGGATGAACGAATGTATTGACGTGCTGGAACACGAATCGTCGAATCTACCCTTGCCGTGGGTCTTTTAATCAGTTGATTCGATAAGCGGCGGAGGACGTAGTTGGTGGAATTAGCCGCGTCTCGAGATTCGTTAGATCTTCCGAGGAATTCGAAAGGGAAAAGAAAAAGAGGAAAAGCGCGAGCGAGTTCTTATCAAACACGGTTTACCGTTGAAATTTTAAGGGAAGAGATTGGATAGACGTTAAGAGGATAGAAGCGATAGCTCCGTGGACCGTGGGGAACCGTGGCAGCTCTGGTCAACTTTTTCCTCGTTTTGGCAAAAATTGAGGATTCTCTTTCTCTCCGTGGCAGGACGATTCGAACGTGAATCGATCGAAAGGACGTTACCGAACGAAAATTCCCAGAGAACGGGAAGGAAATTGGCGCGATGCGACGCGGAATCGCGCGACGAATGCCGCGGAAAAGAAACGCGACGAGAGCCAGCCGAGTTTATTTTATCTAAGATGCTTTTGATTCTGGCGCGCGTCCCGTTCGTTGGAACGAGAATTTTACCGGAATCGAGCGTTAATTGCGGCCCCTTTAAAACTTTCACAGCTAGCAATTAAGGTGGCACGAATTAATTAATGTTTTTCAACTCGTTCCCCTTGCCTTTCGTGCTTGCTTTCTTAGCTTCTCTGTTTCTTTCCTTCTTTCCTCTTTTGCTGTTCGTCGCGAGTATTCCACGGTTACGCTAAGACCGGTATTGCCGTTCCTCTCTTCTCCAGACCAAGGGTCCCCTTTCTTCGCTTCGTTTCCTCGCTACTCGGACGTTACACCGACTTTTCGTGGAATTTCGATCGCAGGATCACGCGTGGAACTATCGATCGATCATCGAAGAATAAACCTTTACACCGTATGCCAGGTCTGCGCAAAAATTCTGTTTCCGGGTTTCTTATTTTCGAGAATTTCGTTATATTCGCGAGCATGATTTCGTTGTTACAGGCTGATTCAACAAACTTTCGACGTAATTTTGATTCGCGTAAAGCAATCGATCGATCATCAACGAGTAAACTTTTATACTGTATATTGGATCTATGCAGAAGTTTCAGCGGCTTCTTTTTATGACGAATGTAATTTATTTCTTCCTACTCGTAATGTATCATCGTCGGATTATTTCTTCTTATTTTCAACTACGTTTTGCCATCTTTTGCGATAATTCCTCGTGAAAAACGACTTTGATTTCTGAAACACGCGTCCTCCGATATCTTTGATCTCGATGAGATTTTTTTTTTTAAATAGTCATATCCTTATCGACGAGCAGCAGGACACTTTGAGAAAGACAAGCCGAACTTTACGAATTATCTATCAATTACCAATAATCTTGTAACTTTCAATTCGTTACTTTCTTCTCAAATTGTTGCAAATAAATAGTCTTTACAATCTTTCACCGTGTACGATGGTTACAAGGAACAAAGTACCTTTTCTTATCAGGTTCCGTGTCTCATTTCCAGACAATCATCAAGTTTTTATAGTGGTTGTCGGAGTTCGATAAAAGCGATTCAACGTGGTCACCAATTTTTCTTTATTCGTTGTCGTGCATTTTTTCACTGAAATATCCTGGAAAAGCGAAATGCCAGGTGCTAAATCTAATTCATCGAATTAAGTAAATTAATTGTTACGATAGATACCATTATGCGCGACTACTTCTGAGAACCGTATTTTTGTAACTGTATTTACTTTGGATACTTGGATGTTAGATCGTGCCACGCGGTACAAACGCGATATTACGAAAATTCGCCATTTAATAATCCGAACGAACTACCACGTTCCGCATAAATCGTAGACTATCAGGTGCCTTAATACCGACGAGTGGTCGTGTACGTTGCGTTTCGTTCGTAGCTCGGTTCCTCGTCTATCTTCGATTTCGCGTTTCATTCGTTCCGACCTCAAAGCGCGGAATCGAGCACTCGGTGGCTCTTAAAGCCACGACCACCGAAAGACCGCCGACCGATCGTATTTTTCGGACGAAAGATCCAGTTTTACCGAACAATTTGTCGGACCGGGACAGAGAAACGCATCCAGCGGCCGCAGCACAGAGATGGGACTTTGCGACTCAAAGGAAACCGCGCGGCCGATCGACCGTTCGTTTTACTCGACTTCATTTCTCTCCGATTCTCAATGCCTTTTCCCACAGGTTTTTTCAATCGAATTCCTCTTACCTCGAGATTCTTTCTCATTCTTAAATTCTTGCTCATTCTTTCCGACCTGTTTGTCTAAGGAACGATCGAACGTATCGCTGCAGTCACGCTGGCCATTCCATCCCGACCAATTTTCTCGTACAGAGAAACGAGAAGGTTCTGACCTATCCGTCGGATCGAAGGAAAAGCTGGAAAGCATCGAAGCGCGCGGCCGAGACGTTAAATCGCGCTGTAAATCGATCGAGAAGCACGCTGCAACGAGATGGACCTTGAGATTGTGGTTTCTTTTATGCCAAGGCTGCCGGCTGCACGCTCCTTCTGCAGGGACATTGCGCGAAGTCACGAATCCCGTAATTGAAAATCAATATTTGCGCTCGCTTTGCCTCATGGATGGAATACGCCTCGCGAATACTTCATTCCTTCGCGATCGAAATCTTTGGAGCGTGCACCGCGCGCGCCACCCGTTTCACCGACCTCCACCTTTTTCCACTTGCTCGCTCACCACCGATTCTAGTTACCCTCTTTCTCTTCTAGGTATCGCGGCGGCTCTCCTCGCGAGACTGTTTCGTGAAACCTGTAACACGAGTCCCTTAGCCGAGCATGACGTTGCGGCGAACGCGGAAAAGTCTCGTCGAGAATGCCGGAACTGGCTGATGTTTATTGATTTTGTACGGAACACCCCGACGATTAAGCAATTTGCTGCGAATTTCGTCCTTGTTAACCTTTTGCCCTCGAAAAACATCTTAATCCTTCTTTTTATCGAGTAGATGGTCGAAAGAAAGGGATTTCACGATTGTTATAATTAGCGTTTTGCACATCAGATTTCCCATAAATGCATAGCGAGCAGGGATTTATGTATTATCGAGGAGATTAACGTACGTTTACGCTGTACAGGTGTGATATCCTTATTTTAAAGTACGATATCTTTGAAAACAATCGAGCGATTACTCGAAACAGTGATTGCGAAATGAAATGAAATTTATGTTTTTGTAATCATACCGCGTGGGCTTTAATTAAAATATTGACAAATTATTTTTTTAGAATACAATGGTTTTCTTTCTAAAATTAGAATAATATTTCTGAGAAGGAAGAAAATGTTTTCGATTAGCAAATTAGTGTATAATAATTTCGCACGAGATCAAAAATATCGTGCTAACAGAGACGATATTCCGAGTGTAAAGGGCCAACCCTCGACTGATATCGTTAAGTTAGGATACATAATTTCAACCTTTAGATGTTTCAGCCGGGATAAGTATTCCCCGCATTTGAATATTTCACTGCAACTTGCTTTTGCGAATAAATCGGCAGTCTTGTTTCCTACTATTCGTCGATTGTTATTTCAGATTATTTACATATTTGAAGTTTTGATATACTGGTTAAATGGTTTCTTAAATCTTCCAATAGCCTAGTTTCATTATCCAAAGGTTAAGGCATTTAATTTTATTTCGTGCTCTACTTTCACGCGATAAAGACCATTAATAATAGTCTGCTACGCGAAGTACAGAAGACTGAATAAAATTCTACACTCTCAAATTAAGTACCATTATTCAGATTTTTATGGTCACCTATCAACGATGTTAGTCGAGGGTTAATTTTTTCGCTCGCTTTTTTATGTATGTTCTTCCGTTCGTAAGTATTACAACACGCTTAGAGAAAAAGTAAAGTAAATACGAAAGATCATTAAGAACTCGTTCGGACCTCTGAAATGACTATTTCGTTTGGAAATTAATTCTTGGAACACGAGAAATCGAAATGTTTTACACTGTAATGAAAATATCGTCGATTAAATTTTTATTTAATTTATATTCTTCTCTATTCGTCGCTGATGATCTTTCTGACTAAATTGATTAGATTTTGCATTCTATTTCTAATTGTCTATTTGCACGAATTCCATAAGCGATCCCACGATCCACATCTAAATTTCCAACTCCTCCAAATTTTCTACCCAAATTGTCCAAAATTTCCTCGATAAGATTTAAACGAGAGAATTGTGGCCACCAATATACCGCGACTGTTAATTCATTATTTTCCTCTAATTATCGCGACCAACTTTCATAAATTTCTGTCCGCGTATTTTGAATCGTTATCTTGCATGAATACATAATTTTGACCGATTAATCGTTTCCTCGATAACCTGCATCAATTACAACGATTTATGCCAGATCAGCAGCTGTTCGAACAGAAGAATATGAATAGATTGCGAATATTTAGGTGAATTTATATTTTCGCGAGTGCGAGTAACAAACGGTGAAACTCAAAGATTCGATTCATCGGTTTTATAATCCGATATCAATAGATATTATATTGTAAGTGTATCGTTAAAATATAAATAGTTTTTAGATATTTGCGTTTAGCGTTCGATATTTTTAAATTTTGCTGCTTCCCGTGTATTTCAAGCTTCTCAATTTTTCTAAAATTTCGACAAACTTATCCGCAGATATCGGTGTCGCTGGTATAAGAAACAGGCTAGTCGAACACGAAGAGGAAGCGAAGAGAACGGTAAGATACTACAGCCGTTCAGCCATTCTAATCTCAATATCTTTCGCATTTTCTTCTATAATATTACTTCTGTTACCAGTAGCGTTAGATATTTATTAATAAATTTAAACGTAAAGACTCGCACTCAACGTACAACGAACGGAAGAGCATGTATCGCGCCTCTGGTCGTTTTTGTTTATTCCGATAACTCGGAGGGAGTTGCGCGTTTTGGAAATTCCCGTTTCAAGGGGTGTTATTACCGCTTACGAAATTGCCGCTGATTATGAAATTAAATGTCGGAGGCGCTTAGTTGCCGTAAAGTTTGCCAGCCGGGAGGCTGTAACGAGCCTCTCGGCTTCGCTCTCGCCAAGTTTCACGGGCGAATCGTCGCGATTCACGCATACTCGTCGCTCGAGCGGAGTCTCGACAGCCGAAAGAAGAAACTCCTATCGAGAAAGAACGGTGAAAATGAAAAGAGGAAAAATTATTCGATCCGATCTTCGCTTTTTGCCACGTTCTTTCGAGAGATCGCGTTTCCTTCGAAAGATCTTGGCATCTGCCCTTCGAACGAATCGCGTCGAAGCATCTTCCACGTTTCTACAGACAGGCAGAGAGAAAGAGGCAGGCAGAGAGGGAAGCCTCCGTGGTTTGTTTCGAAAGTGCGTTTTCCAGCTGAGATGTTATCTCGGTCTGTTTGAGAAGTTAGACGTTTGTCGATTCGTCCGGTAGCTCGTGAACGAGGAGATAGCGGTTTCGTATTCGTAGCCGGGCACGAAGATATATTCGCGTAGTCAGGGCGCGAATGAAAATTCACTGGCGCAGCAAAGTGGTGGGTAACCGGCGAGAAATCGAGAGGCTGTCGTAACGTAATGCACGCCTTCTTGGAAAAGCGACCGCTTCACCGTGTAATCCTCGGAACGGTCCTCGCATCCTACGTCGTATATCTATCGTGCATCGCACGTTCTTGTACGTCGTTGTACGTCGTTGTACGTAGTAGACCGCGTACTCCTAAGGATATTGCGTCGCGTCTTAGGCTAGTCGATCGCAGTGGACGCGAATTCGCGAGAAATGCCTTCTTATAGACGCGATTGTAGTTATCTTGGGTAAATCGTTGTTTAACACGTTCGCTGCGGATCTGACTTTCATTTCCTACAATGCCGTGCTATCAAATAACTTTCGTACAATATCTCTCTCTCTCTATATCGCGAAACTTTACATATATGAAACTTTGAACGGAACTTTACATCTAATATTCTTTCGAATGTCTACTTTCATCCTTATAAATCAAGCCGCTTGACTGTCAGAAATTTTCGATGCTTTAGTAACGTAAATACGTTATTTATCTTCGCTTCAATTGAATTGTCGTTTCCATTAATTCGATTCGAGCAAAGATAACAGGTGATTTAGGCTCGAAAGCAACAGCGCTTGTTAGGTACGTAATATTATTTTCAGTTTCATATCTACGATCATAAATATTTGGACACTTATAGACGATATTAAAATCTTTACGAGTATTATCCCGTTTGAAATAAAAATCGTATTTTACATGCCTCTATGTATCCTATGTTGCAAGAAGAATCTCATAAATAAAATGAAATTCTCTTCTCGTCTATAATTTTTCCCAACCGCTGTTCTCATTATTAGATTTTCAATCGCATCAGTTAACTTTTCCATCGCTGTGCATTCTCTATATGAATTCCAAGTCAAATTCAGACTTTTGCAAATGTCGCTAAATTTCTTAACTAATTCAGCCAAAGTTCGCTCGATGAGATGTCGGTCAGAAGATAGTATCGTATAAACTCGTTATCTTGGGTGAACTTACGATTTCTATCGACCGATTATTTCTTCGCCAATCCAAACGGATTATTACGTTCTGCATTAGAAGACGGTAAATGATCCCAATATTTATGACCGGAAGTGCTCGTATTAGTTTATTTGAGAGCGATGTGCAGCATCCGAGTCTCCACGAGAATCCGTTCTATCGACGGTTCTCTCGTACCCACGCGAATTGCCCAACCTTGTAACTGATGTTTGCCAGTCGGATTTGTATCGCGTGGGCGTTTGAAAAAACTCTGCCTCTTACCAGAGTCGAAAACTGTGTAGAGTAGTTTGCCAAGTCCACGTTACGGGCGTAGGGAAACGAGAGGCTATGGAGATTCCGCGAGAGAAAGGGTGCAATTAAGCTCGCGTTCTCCGTTTATTTGCGCGGCCGTGTCGCAGGGGATACGCGTCTCGACACAGGAAGCGACTGCTGGCGGAGACACGAACGTGTGAATAGCGACGAAAAGGGAGGGCCTACCGAGCTGTCGACCCGCGAGACCAGACCACCGACCGCCGACCACCATCGGTCTCTGCCTCTGCCTCTGGCCCTGCTTCTGGCTTCGCTACACACGGCTACTCTGCGCCCGTGCTACCAGCCCGCGATCCATAGTGGCTAGATTGCTCAATAGAGCTGATTATGCGACCACGATCGGCCATGGTTCCACGCTATTTTGTTCGTGCACGCTGCACACGCCCACGTCGTTAGACCGACAACTTGCTCTCCCTCCTTTTCACCCTTTCCATTCTCACCCTTCGCTGCTCTTCCACTGGTAGAGGCAAGTTGGAACGAGCAAGCACGCGGAGAATATGTGGAGTAACGAGGCAACCTTCTTACACAGCAGCTGCCAACTACTTTGGCTTTGGTGTATCCAGAATGTGCAAGATGAATGCGAGCGTTTGACTCGAGGTTGTTTTGGGTTGTTGGACAATTTTGTAGTAGCAATCGAGTGGTTATCGAAAAGCATTATATCGTATTATGCACCGTGTTTCATAATATCGTTTAAAAGTTGTCAATCGTTATGTTTCGCTTTATATATTTCTAATCAAATGTCGTCCTGTCTTGTACTAAGAATTATAATTACTGTAAACTATTCGAAACAGATAGGAGTGTTGCGTGTTCTTTTAAGTTTCATATTAAATCACGATTCACATGGTCTATATCCGAATAATATTCGAGCCCGTTCCACGGTTCACACTTCCATCTCACACGTTCTATTTTTTCATGCATCTCGTCTCGTATCCCGTAACTGGTATTTCTAACATCTTAAATCCTAATTCACACAACACAATCTACATCCATTCTACGTCACATATTTCATATTTCCATGTCGCTCATCCTGCAGCGCATTTCCATATGTCCTTTCCCACATACTATGTCCAATGCCTACCAAACCATATCCCACATCCTCTGTCCAATATTTACCAAACCATATTCCATCCCACACTCCGTGTATTCTTCTCTATATCCCGTATCCTACACCCTATTTGCTTTTTCCAACTCAAACTACCAATTCCCTCAAACCTATTTCCAATATCCCATATCCTAGAACATCGAATGTACCAAACAAACGCAGCAAAATATATTTTTAAACGGGAACGATGTATTTCTGCCACAATTTGCCCACAACGGTACGTTAGGTTATATACATTTTAAACATAAATTAACATACAAAACATAAAGGAACGAAAGCTGCTGAAATTCTTCCGAATCTTTTAAATCTCGTTTATTTTAGCTTGCGAGAATGAGAAGGAAGTAAGATAGGAGATGGACAGAGTCGAGGATAAGCGATGACGTTCGAATTTTCGAGATTTCGACCAAATTTTGTATCAGGAGAACAAGATGGAGCAGAAGGTGGCTCAATTCTGACGATTCCTGGAAATGAGGTCACTTTCTGGGAACTATCGAGGCGATTCCTGGAAGTGACGTCGTTTTCCTGGAATTTCTCGGAGCCGAAATCGTGAAAATTTGGTCCGATTTTGTATCGGAAGAACATAGGATGACATAGGAAGTGGCAAGTTTTCCGAATTTTTGTTATTTCAGTTATTGTAATTTGCGAAAATGGCAAGAAATTAAGATTGGAGAGGGACAGAGTCCAGAGACACGATATTACATTCGAATTCCCTTTATAAGATCTATTTATTGATTCAATTTTGAAATTCTACAATAATCCTTGCAAATACTCTCAATTGTATAGTGATTCGCATATATCCATCAATGTTACGTACAACATGAATTGTCCTATATAACTTGTCTGCGCAATTAATCTATATAACTTAATATATACTTAATTCTAACTTTAACGATGCGTCGTACTTAGTTTTCGAATATAACTATCGTACGTGCATTTCTTTCACACTACTATGCATTTATAGTCACGTTTCTTGAAATATTTGGGATATTGATAAATTATAGCTCTTGTCACAATAAAAACATATGTGTAAATCTTAGACGTAATTATAAAAGATGGAATATAATGGATTACGGCTAATTATCGTTACTTGGTACAAATTACAATTACAATTTTTGCACGCGGTGAAGATTCTGTGTCTCGTTGCAGTTTTCCGATGTTGCTGGGAAATTAATTCTGTAACACACAAGAGAAACATTAATTTCATATGTTTTAGCAAATTTCAAACTAAATCTATAATCATTTCGTAACGATATTACTCGAAAATAAATATTTTTGATGCTTCGGTGATAGTAGGAATTGTTTAATTAGTATCATCCGTTTCGATTAACGTTTTGATCTACCGAGCGGAATTTGCGAACCTTTATTCGCGTCTTTCGGAAGTTAAATGGAACGTAGGAAGAAGACTGGCTGCTTCGTTAAGATAATGCAATCACAAAAGTAGATAAAGTGGAACTAATTTATACATATACCTGTTCTCGTCGCACACTATCGCTCTCTATCTCTATCGTCGCTCGTGTCACTCGTTTTGCGTGAAATTTCTGGCCTACGAATTTTATTTTGCGGGCTGGCGGATTCCGTTTGCGAGAAGCAACGATTTCTTGTACGCAATTTATGCGAAAATACTCTTTGCGTTATTTTTAATCACGAAAGGAGGATGTGGTACGCGGGACGTGAGACGCGGAACAGAGAAAGTCGGATGCAAGGAACGGAGTCGTGATACGGAGTTCGGGATAGAAGGTATATCAGATATGGGTTGGCGGATGTAAGATTTGGCAAATGAAGTAAAGAATTTGAAATATGAGACTTCTGAAATCTTGCAAATTGTAATTATAAACTAACGTGTAATACAATTGTTATAATACAAGCTGATATAAAGAAGAAATTACTAGTTAATTATTAGATAAAATTATTAAATAACACACGATTAATAATACGTAATATCGAATAACACAATTCAAAATAATATTAATAATATTGAAAATGTAACCATTTTTAAAGCTCAGCTCCACTTCGAACAATATTGCTGGTATTGATAATACTAATAAAATAATAATAAAGCAGTGAAATAATAGAAAAAGGATAGAATAATAAAATATATTAAATGAAGGTAAGAATATTTATATTATTCCACCTATTATTACATCTGGCAATTTCCTTAAATGTATTTTTAATTCAAGTTATTCCTAGTTTCCAGCATATTTGCTTCGAAGAAGGAACGATCGACGGAAAACAAAGGAAATCATTGAATATATCTATTATATTACCTTTTGAATCTTTTATCTTCCGTTTGCGAACATTTGTTTGAAATAATTCCAGCCGAATAAATCTAAACTAACTGCTAGTAGTTTTGCGAATGGCAAAGTGAGCATTGTTGCTTGTGGCATGTCGCGTGCTCTCCATTGTCTTCTCGTCTCTATAATCCGTGTGTCTGCAGCCTTCCGACAGCGTTGCTTTTCATTTCTAGTCTTGCAACAGGAAAATGCAAACGTCATTACAGTTCTATGGATGATAAACGTTTTGCGCAGAGGGAATTTTCAAAAGGATCGTAACTTTAAAATCGAATTACTAGAAATAAAAGCTAACTCGTTTACATGTCTCTACGCAGTCATTTAGGTGTGTTGAAAAAGTTAGGGAATTCTACGGCAAAACAAGCAAGCGAAAATCTTCAGAACGCCGAAGCTGTCGAGCTTCGCGAGAGTTATCTCGCGAATTATAAACGTACGAAATATTTTAATACGTGACAAAGATCATAAAAAAAAAAGAAAGGTCTTTGATTTATCCTATCGATTCTAAATGATACTTGGAGTGCATCGTGACAACCAAAGAATCTGATGAAAAAAACAATATAGAAATATGGTGTTCTTAAATATTAAAATAAACTGACAATTTTCTTGATTTTCATTTCGATACAAGCAATTCAACGCGAAAGAAGCAACGTTCGCTTTATTATTCTCAATCCTGAAATTCCGTTAATCGAGCATTTTTCTCTTTCCACTAGCTCGGACATGGGCTGTGCCGTACTTCAAATTTCACGCCAAAAGTTTGGCGGATCGGAGAAAGGAACGAGTTCTAGGGAATTTCTATGGAAATTTTACTGCGATCGACTTCGATGTAACTATCTGTCGTCAGGATGGCGAAACGAGGATGTCTAATACTTTGAGACAGAAAAAAAAAGAAAAAGAACTAGGAAGCTGTGACGTTACCTCTTCGACGATCGAAAGAATAATGCGGAAAGTCGACTTACGCGACGAACAACGGCGTTTATCGAGCAAGCAGAAATTTCTTCCAAAGGAACCACTTACCGTGCAACGTGCCACCGTGGAATTCCAGCGCCGTCAAGCTTTCGTCTGTTTGAAAATTCTAAATTACTTTGGAAATTCTTAACCACCTATTTCTGTCCAGTTTGTCGCGAATTTTAAGATACTTTACGCACCGGCCTTGCTTATAGAACTGTTTTGTACAGCTAAACTAATATTATTAGACAAGTTTTAGGTACAAGACGTGAGCTAGAAGTTACCGTTATCGATAAAGTCAACGAGTACTAAAACAAACGAAGTTTCGCGAGAAAATTGTATAAATCGTATAAATTGTACATTATCCGATTATTCTATTCGAGAGCGAAATTTACAATTTACGACTTGTAATTTGTCGGTTTATTGTTATTAGTCGGTGACCAAATACGACGATTCGAAAGTCGTTTGCATCGCTGGAATCGTCGAACAAAATGGATATCGAGAATATCGCGTCCGTTAAATTGCATATATTCAAGTGGTTGTCGAAAATTCATGGCTACGAAAATAAAATTAGTTTTCGTCGACGAAGGGTTCAAGCGTTTCGCGTCTGTCTCGAAACGGAACATACTACTTTCACGCATCTAGTCTGCATCGTATGCGTGCGCGACTCTTTTGTATTCTGCATTTGGCTTGGTATATTCTTTTTGCATTCAGATACCTGTACTGTTTTTTGTCAATTTTTCTTCGTCGCTTACCTTCATCGTACAAATTTTCCTGTTCATCAGATTGGTAACAGCAATACAGACACGATACGATGTACATAGCAAAAGAGCCTAAGCTCTCGGCAAGAAAAGTCCAATTCGAAGAGGAAGAGTCCTTCGGACCAGAGCTTAGCGAGCGAGCGTTGAATTTACCTTTGTTGGCATCTTTACTTTCGCGAAAAACCTAATGCATTTCGATTAATTAAAGAAAGTTGTTTGTAGAGAGGACACGAGTGTACTACATAACCGAATAGCTCGAAGAAGCTTTACGTTTTCTTATATTCTTCTTTAATAAATTGCTGGACAATTATCTTCCAGATGTAAATTTAATAAAATTAAAACTTTTCTCTTTCGATTCTACCTTCCACTCGGATTCAATCCAGAGAAGGGCTTTTAATAGTTTAACATAAAGTTGAGACGGCAAATTACCTGTAGTGGTTCATCAGGATATTCCAACACTTACCGTAGAAAATTTTTACGCATACGATAAATATATCGCGTTGTGCTAGGCTTTATAGCGACTGTATTGGCAAACTTTGAAATAGAATCCAAGATATGCACAGAAACTGCAAGGTGTTTAGTGCAAGCGTACGATATTAGAGATGATAAGGTTGTCGAAATTGTACAGCTTACTAAACGTTTAAAATAAATGCCAATTGTATGTTTAAGACCATTTGCACACATTTTCACATTTTTCCGATACAGTACCGTCCGATCAAAGCGCTAACATCGCAGGATGTTCAAGGTAACACGTACAACGAATAGATCAAAATTCCGTACGGTACGCGTTGCGTGACACTTTCGTCAGTTTCGCTGTGTACGAACAACTGGAAGAATCTTCTTTTATGAGAGAAAGAAAGATGCGAAAGGAGAAGAAGAAGGAGAAAGATATAAAAATGCTGCAAAGGACAGACGGTAATTTCGCGCAGGTGTCGATAGGTAGATAATATTCAGCCGTATGCCTCGCGGTTCTTCGTTTTCGAACATCTCGATAAACGAGAACGTTAGGAGAAAGTGAGAACGTCGGATGCTGCAAAGAAAAGTTTCTTACCGTAATTACGAGCAGGCTGCCGCATCCGAGAATCGTATCTCAGCCGATGACGTTCCACTGGCGGTAATCGAGAGGTTGCGTCTGAAAGTCGGATTGGCAGGCAGCCGAAAGGTATCGCGGTAGTCGGAGAACCGATCGATCCGAGTGCGGTTTTTCAGGAGCACAGGTGCGCGAGTAAGAAGACTGGTCGACATTTTATAATTCAGGATGCTGGGAGAAACGGAAGAAATTATGGAAGACGGCGAACGATCGCGAAGGTTTCGCGACCGCTCGCAGCTTTCAGGAGCGCATCGTCGATTCTCGCTGCTGCTGCAAGCTGGCCTTTGCACCTGCGAAAACGTACCGCGTTGCCGTCTCGTACTTGGCGTGGATAAAAAACCGACGAGCAGATAAACGACACGCTGAAAGGAATAATTGAGATTTATGTCGTCGCAGGGGAAAGACAGCGGTGGAAACGCGGAGGCGTGCGAACGTCGCGGCGCGTCGCAACAAAACGAAAAAGAGAAGAACGAGTGAGCCCCGGCGAAGAAGTTAATTAAAGGTAAGGCAAGACAGCAGGAGGACCACGAGAGCGGAATATCGATCAACTCGAGATTCAATTTCGATCGAAACGAAGAATCCATTGGGGTGCTCGCGCGAGATTATAATAATTTTAATAAAAGTCTCTGTGTCCAAGAAACGTTGGACGTCGATCGCTGGCTTTCTCGGGTAACTAGCCGCTAACCGTTCTTTCGTGCTCGGTCGAGTACGAGGAATCGTGGAGCCAGTTCGTTTTAAGGTCGGGTCAGTGGAATACTTTAAAAAAGGATCTCGCGGACGACTTAAGAGATCGCGACCCCGTTTCCCGGTCATTGGCCCCAACTACGTAATACCGAGAGATATCGACTTTATTTCTCCTCCTCCCACTCCCTGTTACGCGTCATACGTGTATTTTCGGTGTATCGTGACGAACAAAAAGTCAATGATCCGTCCGAGAGAGGTAAATTGAAAGAGAGAGAATGGATATTTGAAGAATGGAACGAGGAAGAGAGAGAGAGAGAGAGAGAGAGAGAGAGAGAGAGGAGAAAGGAAGGAGAAGGGACAACGACGCGGTTATAATTGCCGCGCATCGATTCCCTGGTCTCCTCGATGCCAAACTCGTCTGCCGTTTCGCCAATTCGACTCGTCGACGAACGTCCAACACACTCGCTCGCTTACAAATCGAGCAAATTCGAGCCGGCGCCGAATGCTAACCGCTCGTAATCGGATTCGATGGTTGGCACTCTCGTCGCCTCCTCGTTCGGACCGTTGCGTCGTCGCGAGAATCGCGAGGTATCGCGCGCACTTCGATAGACGAAGGCGAGAGCACGAACAAGCCTCTGTCGTTGTTTGCGTCGAAAGGTGAAAATAGAAAGGCGAAACGACGAAAGACGAAGGGAGAGCACGCGTCGATACATATTCAAAGGACGAGGCAGGCCGTCTGGTCTGGCACGGGCCATTAGCATCGATCGTCTTCCGGGAGACTCGCGTCGGTTCGCGTCGACCGACCGTTTATCCTCTCGAGAATTTCCTTCTGGTATCGAGTTAAGGGGCGCCCCTTGCACGATCCCCGCGCGTCCTCTGCCCCGTATTGTCCCGTGGCACGAACGACCATTAATTCTTTCTCGACCACTGGAACAGCCGGAGATCCTCCACGTCCGACGGCGAAAGCCGATCGAGCCACCGGAACACGCCGAGATCTTCTAATCGCGCTCGTCTGTTCCGCGTACACGTAAATGGGCAGGAGATAATGGGCCGTGGGTACACGCCCGGCCAGAGGCAACGAACACCAACGACCCATCGTATAGTATACCAGGATCGAGGTTTCCAGTGAATCGCGGCTGAGGTGATATTATTATTTAGCCCGAGGAGTACCAACCCACGTTGTGTTCGGCGGGACGTGTCGGGCTTGAGAATCGCTTTTGTAATGAAATACGATTTATTTACTAAATATGCGAAATATATATATATGTATGTATATATATATATATATATTATGTATACGTATATACATTAGGCCATACACACAAGTACGTAATCTCTGTCCAATTTTCGGTAGTTTCGGGGAGTTGTTCGACTGCGCAGCCCCGATCGTAGCTCGTTTGGAAACGAGCGACGGATCTGGTTTTCTTTGGAAAAACGCCGCGCCACGTTGTCTACGTTTCTACGGAAAGCGCGAATAAGGTTCGCGATCCAATGTTTTTTCTTCTCTATCGCAATGTTCGACGAGGTGTACCTAGTTTTCGTAGATAACGGCAGATGTACGCGCGTGCAGGCGTCGCAGCTATGTACAAAGTATACAGACACAAAGAGAGAAGTCGCGGACGCGAAGGCAAGCGAAAGTCCGTTGGTTTCTCGTTCGTTCGTTCTTGGTTGGAGAGCGAGAACCGCGCGACCGATCTCGTCCCGACTTTTCGGAATTACAACGGGAGTTAAAAGCTTCGAAGCCGTATAACGAGTACACGTAGGTATCGTTGCGTGCTACGCGGATGCGCGTCATGCGAGAGAAACACGGATATGCGCGGGGTGGATCGTCGAGACGCC
>NT_180435.1:424888-425058 GCF_000188095.3 Bombus impatiens | reverse complement strand
CGAGACGCCTCGCTCGGCCGCGGCTCTCGCTCGTCGCGGATTTCTATCGGAATCGCCGCGAAAGAATAGCCGACTCGCTTCCCTACGCGATCCAGACAAATATTTACGCTATCCCGTGCACGTCGAATCGTCCAAATTAATCCGCTTACAGGCTCGTAAATCGTATTTTC
>NT_180435.1:419793-424782 GCF_000188095.3 Bombus impatiens | reverse complement strand
CCATCGGCCAAGTAGCCAAGCGATACTCGTCCCTCGCCAATTCCGCGAACCGGAATTTTTTCGGTTCCGATCCGCCTTCCAATTCCGTGTTTGCTCGATCGTTGTCGTGTTTTCATTCCGCGTTCCAACGATATTTCCCTATTATTTCGCATTTGATCGCTAGGTATGATCGTCCATCCGTCTCTTTCTTCTTCCATCCTTGTGTTTCTCATCTTCTCT
This sequence comes from Bombus impatiens, assembly GCF_000188095.3. NCBI lineage: Eukaryota > Metazoa > Arthropoda > Insecta > Hymenoptera > Apidae > Bombus > Bombus impatiens. Next base: position 424,563 of record NT_180435.1, on the reverse strand, counting down.
TCTTTCCTGCTCGACGGAGTCCAGTCGCGCGCGTGGCAATTGCGTCTCGTGGACGCGAACGCGGCCGGCCGCGCGCGGTTCGCACGCTCTTATTCCTAGACCAAGGTTGGCAGTAGTCGGAGAAGTAGCGCGCTGGCTACTGTCAGGCACACGGAAGGCGTTGCAAGGCTGCCCTGTCCTTCCACTGAAACATTTAGCAGAAGACGCGTTTCGTTTTGATCGTCGAAAACCTCGACGAGGTCTTTATAAATACGTATAATACGTTTCGGCGTGCTAATCCATTTGCTAATAACGCGGAGCGTGCCACTGAACCGATCCCTGAAAATATCTCCGAAGCTGTTCGCTCTACTTTTGTCTACTTTTCGATATACACGCGCTGTTCGATCCACCTTGGCATCCGCTGTTCACGCGGAAAAGTTTCTGGCGGATAATTTAGCTGTCGATTTTTGAAATCCGAGCAAAAATGCAACTTTTGTATTCAGCGAATTTAACGAGTTCGATCTACGAAACACTGGTATTAAGAAGAAAGTGTCAAAGTGTTTCGCATCGCCTGGTAAAGTATGCATGCCAATTAGTCGAAGGAGACCTAGACTCGAAGAAGCAAGCGAGAAGAGAACAACGTTTACGACCGAGGTTCGTCAAAGCGGAAATTTCAAGTTTTTAAGCCGATACGATTGGAACTTTGTTCCTGGACGTTTAGCCTCGATCTTCTCGAAAAGTTTCGGCCTAGGAGAATTTGGTAGGTAGCAGAGTCGCGAGGATGCAAAGGGTGGAGAGGAACGAGAGCGAGAGCGAGAGCGGCGAATGCGGCAACGCGACGTACGTCGCTTCCAAGAACGACTCGGTCTAACGAGAAAATCGAAGATCGTTAAGAGCAATTTCGTCGAGACGTTCGCCATTCTCTCTCTTTCTCTTTTCCCTTTGCGCGAAGCTCTCTCGCTTCCGCTACCGTCCCCTTTGGCGATTTCGGCCGACGTTTACCCTTCACGGGCGTCCCGTCCGAGAGGCGGCGACCAAATTTCCCATTCCCTTTGCGATCGATCGTTCTCTGCAAACGCTACTTCCACTCGATTATGTTTTATTTCCACCTCTTTTAATTTTCATTCCGAATCGCGTGGCGACCCACGCGATTTCGTTCGTCGTCGTAGAATTCGTGCGACGTGATCGAGCATAACCAAGGCCACGATTCCGATTACGACGAATTTTCCCATCGACCAATGTTCCGAAGTACTGCGAAAAATAATCAAGCACGACAGAATCTCCATTCGAGAGAGCGATATCTGAGGTTATTGCCGAAAATGTCACTGTACTAAATATCCGTAGCTTTAATATAGATTTTCCAGTTTGTTCGAAACTCTAACGTTACATCCAACTCGCAACTCGTTACAACGGCGATGAAATTCGAAATACTGTGCGTAATACGCAATGTATTCGTAAAAGGTTTCCATAAGTTTCTGAAACTTCGAAATGTTTCCTACGATGTACACGCGAAAGTTCCTAGAAATATTCGAGTATTTTCGCCAGCCACCGCGTACACGCGTAACGAGTTTGATGGAATTAATCCGCGCGAAGGTAAAATTTCAAATATCGGGGCTTCGTTAACTCGACGAACTTTTTATTCTATTTGCTTAGTCCGCCAGAACCATCTACATCGATCGTAATCGTAACCTAATGTACGGAATTGATCGCTCGCGTTGAACAAGAAAGAAAGGAGAAACCGAGGCGAAAGGTAAACGAGCGTAAATTATTGTTTTAATTTTGGTAGTTGGGGCGAGCGCGCGCCTCTCGAGGGAAGCTCGTGCCGACTTTGCGGCCGGTGCAGGTCCGTTCCACGGACACCGACGATCGTAAAGCATCCTTAATTCGTTAGAGCGCGCGAACGATGCTTAATTTCCTGCGAAAGTGACTCCTCGCGTCCTCCCTTTCCCCTTCTCTTTCTCGCTTTCTACGGGGTTGCGCCTCTTTCGCTCGGAAATAACGAGGTAATCGTTTCTCGCGCCGTCAGGCACGCGTTAATTAACGCGTCCGTCGTTTCGACGGTTCTCGCTTCTCCTTCGTTCGTCCATTTTTCGAAAGAGAACGCGGCCGGCGAGAAGCGAGCGAAAGACGCGTTGTGGGACACGAGAAAGGGAAACCGGAAGGCTGCTTTCACGCGAACGTACACACGTAAACGCACGATATACAGGGTGGTTGGTACAAGCGGAAAGGGGGTGATTCTAGGCGAAAAAAGAAGTCGAAAATATAGAATAAACATTTTTCGTTCGAGGCTTTGTTTTCGAGGAAACCGACTTTGAATTTTGGCTCGGTACGCGTGCACTTTATCGCGTCTCGTTATAACGGATCTCACTGTAGATCGTTGTCTCGATGGAAAAATTAAAAAAAAGAATTTTTATTCTATATTTCCCACTTCTTTTTTCGCGTAGAATCACCCCCTTTCCGCTTGTACCACCAGTTACCAACCACCCTGTATACGTAGCAGCCGTCTAAGACTGCGACTTTCAGGCTTTTTCGTCTCGTCGTTCGTATAAATTAATTGCCAAAATTCAGCGGCGCGTCGAAAAATATATTTTGCGCAGTCGGTTCGAGACTTTTAATTCCGAGATCAAAGCACACGAAAACTGAGAGCTCGTCCAGATATTTCTACAAAGTTCGACGATTACGAACGTCGGTTTTCACTATTAGGTCGTCCGAAAAGTTTCTTTCGTTTTATAAGGAAATAATGGATTTCCGTTTTGTATTATTTTATATGTTCTATCGGAATAAAGATCACGACGTTCGACAGACCAGGTTTCGTGTTTGTATAAAGATGTATCGTTGCAAAAGATGGGTTTGTAAAAGAAAGACACTCTTCGGACAACCTAACGTTGCCTATTGCCTCTTAATCTCGTCAGAACGTCCTACTATACGTAGCTACGATCGTTACACGCGGGATAAAACGATTACAGTTCGATATATCCGTAATTAAAATATACAAAATGGAATTAATAAGTACGATGGTGCAGTAATGAACTCCGTTTCAATAAAAATAGACGAGTTGTATTAATATCGAGTTTATTTACGCCTCCGGTAAAAATCGTTGCCATTCGAGTAACGAACTACGCACACGCAATTTAGTCATTAAATATGTCTTACCAAATGCATCTATACGATATGCACACGTTGGAAAGTAAAATATACGTTTATAGCCGTTATATACGTGTGGGTACTTGTCACATATATGTGTACGCATATCGCGATAGCCGTATTTTCGCGTGCAACTAGCCGAACGGAGAATTCTCGTGGAGTTCGTAACGAGGCAGAGCTTACCGAAAACTTCCGTTGTGCGCGTCTCGAAGCGTGGCTTGTCCGACATCGAGTCCAATACCACGGTCGCCTCGCATCTTCGACAAAATTTATAGAGACGTATTAATCGTCGGGGCTGGACGAATCGGGCTGTTGATGATGATAGCGATGGCATTGATGGCAGAGTGGCGGTGATGATATGAGTGTTGGTGAGTGTTGGTGGTGGTGGTGGTGATGGGTGGGGAGGAGATTGTCCAGGGCGGAATTACCTGACGTTTATTTTGTCGCCGGCGATGTGATCCGGTTCCAATTGCAGTCGTAAACTGGATATCACCGAATAAAGTCCGTGCTGCTCGAACACCATTTCCGTGTCTGGTTTCACCTGAAACAAACGCGACGGGACGTGTTGCAGCGTGTGAGAGATCGTCAGGGCGATCAGCCTCGACGATCCGGTCAAACTTCCTTTTTATCGTCGTGCGACAGTGTCGAATTCTCGCGACCGAACATCGACGAGTTACAGGAAACGAGCGAAAGAAGCGACAACGCTCGCGAGAACGAAGAACGAAACGACGCGCGACGTCTCGTGATTGACGATCGAGACGCCAACTAGAGTTTCAGGCCCCGAATCACGTTCGAAGTGATTCGAATATTTCATCGCGCGTAGGAAATGTTCTAGACGCCGTCGGTACCGGCGATGGAAGGCGAGCAGTGGAAGCGCCGCGCTTCGAATCGAAACGCCAAGTCGAAAGGCCGCGGTACGTCGCGGCGACGAGATTTCCTCCGAGAGCAAACGAGATTCGCAGCCGCGGGCTACCCGAGCAAAGAACTTCGTCTCGCTTTCGCGAAATGAAAGGCCGGCGCACGGCAGCTACGTTTGCCGAGAAAATCTGCTCGTTGAAGGTTGGCGCGCGAGTCCTAAGGATTCCGTAGCACGGAACCGACACTGCGCACGCTGTCCTCGTTCTATCGAAACTATATCGCCTCTCCTTTTTCATCCTCGTCTTCATTTTCATCCGCTTCTTCCGTGAATCTGTTCGCGAAAGGGGGAGCGGACCGGAGACCGAGAGATAAACGAGCCTCGAAATTAAATCATTTTTAAGCCGTATTCTCCTCAGCTCGAGCCGCTTCTCTCGATCCCTTTGATCGCGCCTCCGTCCTATTTTCGTTCCTCCTTCGCCGAACTTCGTCGAGCCTCCTATCTCTCGTTTCTTTCGCGCGTACTCTCGCAATTTAACAACGTTCCTCTTCCTTCCCTCTTCGTTTTCCGTTTTCTCGTTTCTTCGTTTCCGATCGAACGGATCGATCGATCCGCCGAACACGTCGGCGCGTTTCAGTAAATTCCAAAGTCGACGACGAACGGAGAGAGGAAAGAAGGCGCAGCCTTAGAAAGGATTGTTCGCTCGACCGCCCGAAGCCGGGTAATTGAAAGAGAATCGAAGATTAAGTGCAGCCGGAGGCGGAACGCGAGCGATCGAGGGCCGCGGGCCG
>NT_180435.1:413362-419218 GCF_000188095.3 Bombus impatiens | reverse complement strand
GGAACGCGAGCGATCGAGGGCCGCGGGCCGTGGAAAGTCGAAGGCCTCTTGCGGCCATCCCCGTCGGCTTTGTCGCCGAATCTTTCGAGAGTCGTCACGACGAGAACGTTTTCGAAACGATATTACACTCGCGTTAAGTGGCGCGCTAAACTCGCTCAACTCCTAATGGACATCGTCGAGAAGGTTGGCAAGTTTTGCTCGAGCAACGCGGAGGTGGGAGACGACGAGCGGGATAATAGGAAACTTTTCGAGCCGTCGCGGCGCGTGCGATTCGCTGCGAAGCCCTAAAGGGGCACCGACGTTCATCGACGTAATCTTTAAACGCGCACAACTTGCGAGCTCGTGTCTACTCGCTTCAACTGCCTGCGCTTTGCGGATTATATTTTTAAATCCTCGGAGTGACGAGACCTCGCGGCCCGGCGATCTACCGCGAGATGCGGACGATCGAAAACGCGAGATTCGATCGCGGCGTTCTTTTGTTCGACCGGTTCGACTCGGCCGACTTTTTCTCGCGGACAAATTAGATTCTCTTCGACTACGTGACGCGGATTAATTAGCAGTTAACCGAGTTGCCCGAATTTCCTTCTTCCGCCCACCGTCTCTCGTCTTTCTCTCCTCCTCGCCGTTTCTTTCTTTCGAGCAATCTCTCCTTGCCTCTGTTTCTCGAATTATTCTTCGTTGGCTCTCGTTTTCCTGAAAAGAGAAGAGAGAGAGCGAGAGAGAGAGAGAGAGTCGAAAAGTCGTCGAGTTGCAGAGAGTAGCCGAGGCAAAAGAGGACGTTCCCGGAAAGCGGTGGTTGGCGGTGGCACGTTGGTGCAGCGAGGCGGATGTAGAGTCGACTGGCGCCCTACTACACGCGCGTTCTCCCACAGCTCGTTAATTGGAGCTTTGGCTCATCAAGCATCGTCGTCGTTGCCGGTATCGTTGCCTCTGCCATCGTCATTTCTGAGCGCCTCTCTCCGCGTCTTCCCTCGCTCGCTCATCCGTTTAACGATCTCTAGGTCTTGCACCGTCGTCACGGTTCGCCTATCCGCACGCTTTCGGACTCTCTTTCTCTCTCTCTCTCTCTCTGTCTCTCTCTTTAAAGTCTAAATCTATAACTTTCGAGCCGTGCTAAAATATATAACTCTCGACATATCGACCATTACACCGGCGAACACGCAAAAGCCTATTCGACGATTCCGCTTCTCGAAGTTCCGACGAGGCGAACGGAACCCTGGCGTTTCTCTCACCTGCTCCCTATTGATGAACCATTTGAGCGTCGCGGCGGGATGGGACTTGCCGCTGGTGCAATTCAGCCCGAGGACGTCGCCGGTCGCGTAAACCTTCTCCTCGCCCGTTATCGACGGCCCGTCTTGCGGCAGAACTGCAATCACATCGAGAACATTTACGCGCGGTCGCTTATTCTCCTCACTGCTATCCACGCTCCGCTCTACTCTCTGTCTCGCTTCGTCTCGTGGCTTTTTTAATTTAAAGGCTCTTTTTGTAACGCGATCTACGCGAACGACGATAAGGACCTCCTCGTTAACGACCAAAATTCAACGACGCTTTCCACGCTCATCCCCTACAAAGGAGGAACTCATCTGTTGCGTGTATAGTATTTGATCGGGAACAAGCCACGATTCTGCTTATTTTTTATTACGCTGTCCAATTTAGTCAGTTTCAACCGTCGCATTAATTTCGTTGCGACAGAAATAATTAACCAGTCGACACGTTTCACGATCCTTCTGTTTTCCTTCGAACAAAGTCAAATTCACTTCTCCTCGTACGTACGTGTACGACGTATATCTTTTATTCGTAGGTATATGCGGTTGATAATCGATTATTTCTGACTGCTGTCCAAAGTTAATGCTTTATCGTAAAATTTTGATACAGATTTTCATCTGCAGGATCCGTCACGCGTCAAATAAATCGCTGCGAACGTCATCTCTCGCGAGAAACAGCGACGACTAAATGACATTCCTTAAAACGGTCGAGACCACTTTGTTTGCACTCGTTACGGCATTGCAATATTAAGTGGTTCGAAAATATACACACGACATAACGTTGCCAAGATAGAAAAAGAATCGTTTGTTATTCTTCCCTGAAGCAAGTAAACGCCGAATTCTCTTAAATGCAGTAATTACGGGAAAAGTCGAAGAATATCCGAGAGAAAAGACGATTGCGAACAACAAAGGGAGAATCTTGTGTACCGACGAATATAAAATCAATCGATGTATTCAATTCCATTCCGCTATAAATAGCGAAACGTTACCGCGAAAGAAGCTTCTATAAAGACACGTCAAATATCTCTTCTTCGTTACGAATTTCCCCAACGACCTAATTTACACGTATTTTCGATTCGATCGTTGCACGTATCAATACCAACGACTTTTTCGTATTTAGACAGTCGTTTCGGAATACCGCGAATCATCTGCTGTCTCTTTCGCTTGCTTTTAGTTTGCTCGATCGATGCAACGTAACGGAAAATCCGACGTAAGTATCGTACATGGGAAAAATCACTCGCGAATTCGAACGATCGATGCCGACGTTTCCATTGCGCGAGCACGCGTACCGTCGCGTAGATCGATCGACACGCGATCGAAGCTCTTCCTATTTCTCGAATATCTTAGCAAGATTGCCAGCGTTCGCGACTCGAGATTTAATCTGGACCAGTTGGAGGAAACGTTCCGCCGTCGGATCGTTTTCGAGAGCACGATCGCGATAAAAGTTCATCCCCTCGATAAGCCTTCGAAGCTGTCACGACATCCCGCTTGGAATATTCAACGAAGCCATTCGCGACTGCTGCCGGATTGATCCTTTCGCGCGTCGCGTTCAACCTTACGCGCAAAGATACACAATTCGCCTTACAAGGGGACCTTGCCTCTCCTCTCTCCTTCTCGCTTTTTTGCTTCACGTTATCGAGAGAGAGAGAGAGAGGGAGACTTTATCCGCGCGCTTCCCCTTTCCTATACCGCGAACAAGTTTGCGTATTCGAAGCGAGGCGTACGCGATATTCCTCGTCGGAGCGAGAATGAGCAGCAAATTGAAATTTACGAGAAACGCGAAAATCTTTGGTTACGCGACTTTAGACTGGGTGGAGTAAACGTTCGCAAAGAGAGGCTCGAAGGACCGTGGCATGCGGTTTCTTGTTAGCTTTTCGTTTGCGTCGACACTTGCGGTTCGAACGAAGGGATGCTTGGCGGAAGGAAGGAAGGAAGGAAGGAAGGAAGGAAGGAAACGGAGGAGGGCGGAAGGAGGAGAAGAAGAGCGAAAGGAAGAAAAGGATAGAAAAGGAGAAAGATCGGAAGAACGAGGATTTCGGCAGAGGCACGAACGATGGCCGCGGGTTATTTGCCGTGTACCAAATTTTCCACGAGGTCGGTAAAGGTACGGTAATGGCGGGTACGTGGTGGGTTATCGATCGTGCATGGGTCGGAGAGCGCGGCCGGACTACGAGAAGAGGAACACGACGCGGAAAGGAAATTTCATCGTTTTCGAAGACGCCACGGGAAAGCTTTCGAAGGCGGTGCGCGGCCCTTTAGTCTGCCGCGTCGCGACTCCTTTCCCGAGAACCGAGCCGACGATGCTTTTACGGTCGAGAAGCCTTTCCTTTTCGTTTATAGTTTCCCGTCTCTTCCTTCTCCGTTCCGCGCCGCTGCCATCCATCCACGCGTCTGCTGCTCCGCGTTACGATCCCCGTAATATTCGTCGGACTTTGCCTCGTCTTTACGCGACCCTAAAATTTAACGCTCCAAAGAAAGATCGAAGTTTTCTGTTGTCGTAGGTCTAGAGTACAGGTTGATGGAAGCGCGAGCCAGCCAAAGCCGAAGCCACACGACGGCTATTCACGGTAATGGGTCGCCAGGTATCCTCGTTTTGTTCCAGTACACAGGTACACCTTGATCGTCCCTATGATCGATTTTAAAGCGGAGCGAAAACCGACGGTCTGTTTTTGGCTCGATCGATTCCACTTTGGACCAACGTTGACATCCATCCATCCGTCTCGCAGAACGACGCTGCGGAAATATTTGACCCATGATTCTCTTCCTTCTGCCCGTTTACGTTCCCCTCGAATACCAGAGAAGACCGAAACTCGGAAATGGCGAACGCTTGGCGCAAATTACGACGGCTCGATAGCGGTGATCAAAGGATTATTAACTAGCCGGGCAACCCGGGGACGGATTCAAAGCGAGACGGAAAGAGATCAGAGTAGGAGAGACGGTTGACGCAGACTGGTTCGCTCACCTGCGACTTCCATGCTGGCTTCTGCGCTGACCGAGTTGAAGCTAGGAGCCTCCGCGCTCACTTCGCATTTGTACCGTCCGCTACTGTGCAGGCTCACGTCCTGCAGCAGCACCTCCTTGTCGTTGGATTTTCGGTGCTGCAACAAACGAGAAGTTGTTCGATAAATCTTCCATGTTAATCGTCGACGCTCGCGGTTACGAAGCATCGATCGGATGGATAGGAACCTTTCTCGAAGAACCGATCTCTCGACGAGCTACAAAGACGATTTTTATTCCGAACTGGATGCGTAAACTACGCGCAAACTAACTGTGTAATACAGAGATTGTTCGAAACCTTGGAAACATCGTGCGAGACCTCGTTGCGAACTAACGGAGGAGCAACCTCTAGAAATCGTTGCCGAAGAAGACCCGAATGTTCAGATTCGCTGTACCGAACGACCAAATATAGGCGTTTAGGCGATCGGCGAACCCAGGTCGAACGCTAATTGTTCGATTCGACCGTGTTTTCTCTCTGGGCTATCCGCGACAGGAAGCAACCTGGGGCTGCCAACGATCGCTTTATCTTTCAAAGGGGATCTCGTGGCCGCGGCAGGCGAGATCGATGCCAGGCTCCGTGTGTCGACGCACTTCTCTGTCGACCTGGAAAAAACCCTTTGCCTCTGTCGACCCGCGTTCCATCGACGAGAGCGAGTCTTTCCCTCTCCGTACCAAAGTTTACCGATACAAATGGAACGAGATGGAGCTTCTCGTTTGATCGAGCGAGCAAACAGCCACCGTTACATTTTCGCACCAATTTTTCCGAAGCTTTGCCACTCTTCGACGCGTCCAACGCCACCGTCCAGCTCTTCGCGTGGCTCGCTGCTGCGTTTTCCACACGCCGTTTGAAATTATTCTTCATAGACAGAATATTACGCTATTAGGTAGGTAAGAGGCTTACGCGCTTATATCGATTTATTGCCATAGTCGCCGCCGGTACCCGCTCTACGTACTGAAAGTTATTTCGGCGAGATAGATGGGTACGGCGGACTTGTTCCACCGGTAAGTAGAAAAGGTACGTCGCTGAGCCGACGTTGCTCAGAGGTGCGTCAGTCCGCCGTCCCCTGCGTCTCGGTTGTACACGTTCGATGTTTCGCTAACAATTTCGATACCGTTGCCAAGCATCGCGAAAGCGGCTAAACACGTTTTGTACGAGTTTTATGCCACGATTTCTAACCTTCGTGACCAACGTCGAACGAAATTTTCCATTCTCCTCTTTACGTAACAAACGTGTTTCCAGCGTGAGTCGTTCGATGCCTGACGAGACTAACTGAACGTCGGCGAGACATCGCGTCGAAGGGTGACGATGCAAAGTATAAGGGTGTTAAGTACGAGGGATCTGCGTAGCTAATTATTTCGAGAAGTTCAATCGGAAAAGGTATCTATCGTAACCACGGGTGTCGCGACGCGATCGAGCAGGCATCCGATCGCGATTCATCCGATCGCTGGAAGCTCGCACGGAAAGGGAAGACCCGCAATAGATGGAATCGCGACGTTGCTAATCCGTTTACCCTACGCGCGGGTCTTTCTGCTCCAACGTTACGAATATTCCCCTTTCTTCGTTCCCGTTTGCACGCGGTCGGTCCGCGTCGCG
>NT_180435.1:394167-412640 GCF_000188095.3 Bombus impatiens | reverse complement strand
GCGACGATCCGATCGTCCGACGAAGTCCAACGGAATCTGGACGAGGAGCGCGCAGATCGAGTTGCCGACAAGTTTTTAGCGATCGCGGGGAAACGTCGACGTTTATTCCGCCGCGGTGAGACTCGGTCGAACGCAAACTTTCCTCATCGACAAATCGATTTACGTTGGAGAACGGGGAGAAAAGTTGCGGGAAAACAAGGGAGCAGGGTGAAGGGAAGTCGAAATGTCGGAGAGAATCGCATTACCTTCGGGGTTATTTCGTCCAGTGAACGCGACTCTTCGGCCGAACGATTTAGGTCGCTCGGGGAGCAAAGGGAAAAAGAGATAGAGAGACACGCGTGTCTGCGATTCAGCGAGAAACGCGGCACGTCGCTGCATCGTCGGATGCGTTCCGATAAAACGTGACTCGTTCTTCGCCGCTGTTTCGCGTGTGCTACATTTCTTGAAAACGCGTCGTGACACGGAACGAGAGGATCGCTGTCTCGGAAGGCCAAACTTTCGAACGAAAGAGCAAGACAGAGGGAAAAAGTTTCGCGAAAGCATCGGCGAGAGAGCTCGAGGTTTGAGACTTCGATTCCTAACCGATGAAAAGTTTCGCTCCGATACGAAACACGATTTCAAAGGGAACCGCGGCACACATTCTTCGTCTTTAGCGAACAGGGAATTAACGAACGAGGGGATTACCGTGGGACGTTTCGAAATGGTTGACGCTGGGAAAACGGCGTGAAAGCGTTGCGTCGTCGGGAAAACGATCTCTGGTCGATAAAGCGCTTAATCGCTTCCGCTAGTCGTCGATTAGTCCGCCACGATACCCTGCGCGTTCGCGGGGTAATCGCAGCTTGTCCTGCCATTCGGTTTTCTTCTATTCTTCGTAAAGTCGACCTTTAACCGGACGAGCGCGGCAGGAGCGGAGGGAGAGTTAAATAAACGCGGGGAATCGGGGCCACGATTTAAAATTTTCAGATAGTGAAATTAAGTGTGGTGTTACGTAACGGAGCAAAAGGGGAGGGGGAATGAGAGGGAAAATTAAAAGTCGAGAGCCCGAGCAAAAATATACGAGTCCGCCCGCTAAATCCACTTAATTCCTGCTACTCCAATAAGTGTCACGTGAGCGTATCCAAGTGGAGGAATGGTCCGGATGGAAGGGGTGAAAAGACACGCTCGCTTTTGTCCACGGAGAAATTTCTTTGTCGATATCGGAGAGCCATTGGACCGAGTCAGATTAATAGCTGTTCTCTCTTTCTCTTCCTTTTCTCTTCTGGATCTCGAGAACGGAGCAAAAGGATGAGCCGATTCGACTCACGTAATGCTCGTTACGCGTCGGCCGATATTAACGAGCGTCGAGGAAAACGGAACTTTCGTGCCTTCCAAAACGCGAATCGGAAGCGGACGTATCGTACCGAGAATAGACGAGTCTCGTGCGATCCGTTTCTGCCTTCCACGGCCTCCGGGACCACATCGCGCGATCCGAGAAATCGATCGGTTAGCCAACGGTTGCTCCTATCCTTCACCCAGCTCTTTCTTCCTCTTAACCTCCGAGCTTTTCCTCCGCCTTTCCGACTTTACACCGCGTGGCTCTTCCTTCAGTCACGATAGATGGCGGCGATCTCGCTCCTTCTCTCTCTCTCTCTCTCTCTCTCTCTCTTCCTAGTCTCGTCCCGATTCGTCAAACATTTATTCGGCACGATAAAGGCGACCTCGTTCCACCTGTACGGGGACAACGCGCATCCACCTCGTCGACGTATATCGAAACGTATCGCGAACTTTATGCTTTTCCACCCCGTCGTTCCTTCGCCCTTTTTACTCCGTCCATTCCAACTGGTTCGATGAAATACTTTTATAGACGACGTGGAATAAAATTCGGAAAGGGAAATTGAATAGAGGCTTCTTACGTTCAAAGCTGGGTGCCGTCTCGGCCGTGGACGAGCCATCTCTTCAACGAACAAGCGCGCGACTCGGTTTTGCATTCCGCATGGTGATCGGCCGCGTCACCGCGGTCGAATTCCAGGTCTCTATTCTTGCTCGCGGGTTCTAGAACACGCGCTGATATCGTACGTAACCTGACATTTTGTCCGAGGGTCGAGGAAGCTATGGAAACGACGATTAATCGACCAGAGTTTTATATTCACGAAACGTTGCTCGGTCAACGCTCCAACGAAACAAAATCGCCATAATTAATATCGATGATGTCGAAGTGGTCACCGCTTCTAAGAAAACTCTACATCTGGTCTGTTTAGTCTTCTCAAGCGCCGAAGCTATCGACAGCGTATAGACGAAAGACTGCGACGAAGACAGACCGTAAACGGTAGACAGGCGACGTTGGCTTCGGGGTTTTCAGTTATCGGGTAACACAGCTAGCGTGCGGATCTGGACCAGTTGAAATTGTATTCTTACTTAGAATTACGCTTCTATTTAAGCATATTTTCTACCTTAAAATTTATCCGCGAGTTTCTACACGTCAAATAACCTCGACAGATAAAATTTGAGAAACGTATATAAACGAAAGGTAGAAACCGAAGAAATTTTGTAACTCAGAAGTTTCGTAAATATCCCGATACTCATGAACCGATGGTTACACGAGGAACCGGTAATGGCTGACTTTTACGTTTATCGCGTGACACGAAACGCTTCGATATTCGAACACTCTCCTAGTTTATCGTCGCCTGGTCGCATTTGTATGCGTACGCGAATATTCTACCTTTTCTCCTTTGAACGAGACTCGCAAAAACGCAAATTCTCCGCACTGCCGGTGATATTGGTTTCGTTGTTCGTTCAGTATCAGAGTAAACGAACGTCTTTACGATCAGCCAGCCAATTTCTCGTCAACTTGCAGCCACTTGTTACGACTCTGTATGCGCATAAACGACGCTTACGATCTCCCAGTCGTTATCCTTGCGTGACTCGCAGAAGAATCGAGGAATTATTTGACCAGAGCTTTAAATATATTACACGTTGGCTCAGTGTTGCGACAAATCGTTTCAAACGGATTTCATAAACACGCGATACCGATCGATTAATCTTTCCTTTGCGAATCTGTTACACGGGACTGGTAGACGTTCTGTCACGCGGCTCAGCTTCTCGGTAGACAAACCAGCGAACTCTAGTTTTCGTTAATTTCTCAGTTTCGTTACACAGGTACGCTGTTGTCGATGTTTCCCACGAGTTGATTTATTACAAGTGGATGGCACGCAAGTAACAGCAAGTCTCGAGGCAAATTTAAAAAATAGCGTTTGTAACGTGGTCGCTTCTTTATGCTTTTCATTATATTTCCGAGTGGTTCGCTTATAAACGCCGGTGTACGTAACGTAAAAAGTTCCAGCTAAAAACATAATCCAAAAGTAAACTTGTTAAATAAAACAATAACATGGTAGTGAGTCGCGTCATTTTCGTATCCAGCAAACCTTCGTTACTTTCCCACCGACTGAACTCAATTTCGCGACACGTCGACAGCCGTGAGAGAAAAAAGAGAAGCATTCGCGAAATGTTTACCTTAGATCGGACCACCGACGCATGTTCGCGGAGGTAATTGCGCGCGTTTCAGCGCATTGCGTAATACAAAAATACGTCTATACGCGCGTACAGATACGCTGGATATTGAAGTTGGATACGAGATAAAAGAGCCGAGTAACTGCTTGCTCTTTCCTTCTGTACTTTTACCGGTCGCTCGTAAGTGGAATTTCCGTCGATGTCGCTCGCTTTGTTAGTTCTCGTAACGGGGGCATCGCCATGCGCGAATCGTTGCTTCTCTTCCTTCTGGATCTCGTTGATTCGTCTTCGTCCTGTCTTCGAGAAGAGCGAGAGCGAGAGCGAGAGACAGTCGGACAGAGAGAACCGTGGTCGAGATCACGGGAAGGTTAATCGCGCTCCGATCGAGCATGAGCGTCGAGCGGAATTGTACAAAGATAATCCGTAAAGTAGAAGGCGGAGAAGATGCGGACAGCGGATGTCGCGCGCGTGGTACGTGGCAATACGATGATCAGATACCAAAGTCGGAACAAGAGTGCGCGACGTTGCGGCACACAGGAGAGCTTTCAACTCACGTCAACTTTAACGCCCTCGACGCGATAGCTGTGCTTCGTAGGTTCCCCTCTAGGCACGTATCTGTAGAATTCCTCGTGATCCTTGTACCACGTGATGGAGTAAAGCTTGTCCGCTTCTAGGTCGTATCTGAAACAAGAGAGCAAACGATGCGTGACTTATCGTTAAGAAAAGCGCCGGTTGAATAGTTTCTCGACCATTTGTTTATCCATTTGTTTGCGTCCGGGGTTTCGCGCGCGTGACAATACGCAAGAGTGAGAAGTTTCTTTCTAATAAAGAACGGTACAAAGTTGTTGGGCGAGCTGGAATATTCAGGCCCGTTCGGGACGCTCGATCGCGAAGAATTCACACGTTTAATGTTGTAATAGGAATGCGTTCAAACGCGTTTCGCGAACGAGAGCTTGCATATTACTTTGCATGTAATCTTCACTCTCTGCAAACGCAAGGTTCTGATCGATTAATCGCTTCCTGGTATCGATTCTTGAATTTTCTGAGAAATGTTCGATGCGCCGGTGCTATTATACGTATATGTACGTTCTGTGTCTTTGTATATAGAAGAGGTTCTTCTTGCATGTATAGTTGTGTCATCGCATCGTATTTCAATTATTTCTATCAAGATTACTGGATATGAAACAGAATGGCCATTAAACAAATAAATAAATATTTCGTTTTCTCTCCCTTCCTCTCTCTCTCTCTCTCTCTCTTTGTATATCCTCGGCGCGTTTCTCTTGGTTAATATCGATTAGTCGAGACCGAGGACGAAAGCAGATGAAACGGTAGTCGTGACGCGTACGAACCGCGGAATCGTTTCTCGATTAGTCGCAGAGTAGACCGTTTCGATGGTTGGGCCGTGCGAGTAATGGAAACTGTTACCGGTTTCCGGCAACGTATTTGAAGTATCGAGCGCGCGTTTGATGTATTTTTTGCTTTACATATCGGAGATTTCGTTCGTTTATCCGATATTCCATGGAATCGTCTCATCTGGTCTCGGTGTCTCGTTTTGTTTCGTTATCCCGGCTGTTCGGTCTTCTGCGGTTCGCGAATGTTACGTAACTGAACGTTGTTGCGTTTTGGAAAAGGCCGGTGAACGTTTTTCCATCCACAAAGGGGAAGAAGCAACGGGAAAAGGAAGAGACGCAGGTAATGCGAAGGGTGGGAACGGCCAGGCAAAAACGATTCGGGTTCTCGCGTCGCACGATAAACGAGGCAGCGGTTGCCGAGAATCGTGCGAGCTACGTGTTCGTCCGTAGGTATGCGCTTTAACGTGATTACAATGATGCCCGGCACGAAGGAAGGAACGGGCCACTGTCGCGTGACAAGCTTCCAACCTGGCGAACAACAATTACGGTAATTGATCAACATCCGCGATCCAAGCGTAGCGTCGCGAATCGCATCAATTTGCTAATCGAGTGCTTTCCTCTCGTTCATCGTTCTCCCGTCGGGGAATTAAAAAAAAAGGTCCCTCGGAGGATTCTCCGTTCGCGTCCCATCTTCGAAAACCGGAAATCTTTTAGCTCGGATAATTCCACGGAATCGAACGTCCGGAAGATTTTACAAGCAAACGTGGTTTCTTCGTCTCTTCCGCCCTTCGTCTTTTTCCTCGGATCGTTTCCTTCGTCGTAACGAGATCGAATCGACCTCCACTCTGCCGTTCTTCTTCGGTGATCGTCGTTCGTCAACACCAATACCGTTCGCGTTCCGCTATCGGAATCGCCGATAAAATCGCGAAGCGCAACAGGCTATTCCGCTGGAGCGCGAGCTGGAGTGCAACGCGATAATTAATATTTGTAAAGTAATTAAACTGGCACGTTTGTGTTGGAGTGGAGCGACGATGTCTGGAGTCACCGTGGCGCGATACGTCCTGCTTTTCGGATTCGCTGGCTGCCTCGCGTAATAGCATCGACCGTATCCGGCGGAACGATCGCGGATAACGCGCGACGGCGAAACTCGCTCGTTGGAAAACTCGTCGACTAATACGCGGTACTTTCATCCTCGAATTGGACCGTATCTATTATACACACTCTGCTTGCGGCGATCGTCTCGATAACAAAGCAGCGAGAAGACCAGCTTACGTTTACCAGCGATTAAATTTTATCCGCGTCGTATTTTATTCCTCCTCTGGCATTCCTAGATGGCTGGATGCAACGTCGTTTCTCTTATTGTCGTGCGCGTCTAGCCTCGTGTCTCGATCGTAATCGTCTTTCGGAATTTACCCCGTCGGCTTCACCCCTTTCCTCTCTGCCATTCTCTCAACTCGTTAAATTGCGTCGCAACGGAGAGTCGGTCGATTACGTTTCAACGTAGGCGTTCTATATCGTCGAGTCAACGACGAGAAGAGTACGATAAGGTAGTTGCACGCCGCGTTACCGTTAGATACCGTGCACCGTCGTATGGAATACGTCGATGCTCCGCTGTAGGATGTTGTATCGCGACGTCGTTTGTACAGTCTGTTGGCCAACTAGCCGGTTACTCGGTTGCTCGGTTGCTCGGTTGCTCGATCGTTGCACCATCGCGAAGCGACACGGTCGCATAGTGACATCGTTGCATAGCCGACGTACCCAAGGGGGGCATCCGGTAGGGAGGGGTTGCTCGGCTTCCGCTTGCATTGGCACCGGTGCTGCTGTCGCCATCGCCGTCACCGTCGCCGCCGTGGAGGTAGCTCCCTAGTTGCCAGCTGCAGCTACCGGAAAAGGGATTGCCGCATTCGAGCGTAGGTGCACAATTTGGAGGGCTGCGTCGTGGGATTGATTTGCATCCTCCGGCTCATTTGCCGGGTCGTGTCCTGCGGGAACTCCCCCTTCGCCTCCCCTCGGATTTCCAAGCTCGCGCGCTCTCACGCTCCGCCTTTCCATTTTCTTTTCTCTTTGTGGCGGCTTTCCCAGCTTTCCCTCCTTTCTATATAGATCCTACCAATTTTCTCTTCCGTCGTATCTGCTTCTTTCCCTTCTTTCCACCCTCTTCCTCTCTTCCCTTTGCTTTCCCTTTCTCCGAGACCTTGCCTCGTACACGGCAAAGCGGAAATCTTTTGTTTCGACTCGATTCCATCCGATTCGATTCGATTCGTCGAGTATGCACGTGCGCGCACGGTATCCGCTCGTCAACGAGCTACAGCGACGGTGCAGAGGACCGCGCGCCAGGCAAATTTCTCTGTTCTTTGATCAAATTATCGCGTGTCGGATTTGCGAGTCGCGGTAGAACGCGCAAGAGGGAAGCTGCTTTATATCCACCGGGCACCCCATTGTTCGCAGCGGAGAGAGATTCGGTGCAGCAGCGGAAGGGCTGTAGCTTCGACGTATCGCGACTGTACGTCGTATCCTGTATGCGCGTAAAAGCGTTCTTGACGTTGGAAAATTGCCCAACTATCTTCGGTCCGTCGTCGCTCTATCATCTCGTTCGATGGCCCAGACGGAGCTCGGAGAAAGCGTTTTTCCGCCTTCGACTACCATTCGCCGGCCGTTCGAAGAAGTTGCGCAAAGTTGGAAGATTTGTAACGAAGAGAAGTCGATCGTTCTTCTGTTCGAGAAGTTACGCGTCTCGAGAAAGGAGTGCGTCTCGGCGTAGAACGTCGCAAACGACAGTCCATCGCACACTCGGTCTTCGGACTTTGCTTCCGATTCGAAGATTCCGTTGAACGCTTGCGAAGCGTTAGTCGCGCTCGGAAGGATTCGCTCGCGATCTCCGTGGCGATGAAATTTCCCGGAATTTCGACGGGTGCCAGCAAGAAGACGAGGAGGGACGGCTGCTCGCGCGCCAAAATCACGAAGGAACTTGGTCGTTGGTCTCCGCGCCCCGTTAAAGCCGCTCGGAATGCCGTTTGGAGCGGGACGAAACAGGCGAACCGGAATTGAACAGGACAGAGAACGGAACGGAGAATGAAACGAGGTGAGCTGAAACGGGTTGCCGGAACGAGACAGGACGGAGCGAGGTTAGGAGCGGGATACGGAGAAGAGAAGAGGCGACGCGCCGGATAAACCAACAACCGAGCGCTCGCTGGGGACGGTAAACTAATTTGCAATTTATACCTACGTCGGAAAACGATCCCCGTCTCTTTGCTGCGTCATGCTGCCGTCCTGGCGCTCCACTGGCACCCAATATCAAAGAACTTCGTGTACATGCTCGTCGTCCAACTCTTTCCTTTTTCCGCGAGAGAATGTCGCTTCTGTCGAGAAAAACGGTACGTCGACCCGGATAATCGAGGATACCGAGCCAAACAAACGACGCCTTCTCGCCCTCCCTCCCCCCTCTTCGCTTTCATCCTCTCGCCCGTTTCCTCGCCTATCGCTCGACCAAGCGACGATCGTTTCCATCGAATACGACTCTGCGACTCTGGACACGACCTACCGACTCCTAGCGTCCTCTGAATAAATCACATCGATTTTAAGAGTGTACGAGAAGATGCCGAGTACCGCGCAACACTCCGAGCGAAATGTCAATTTAGCTTCGAAGCTCGTTAATTACGCAAATCGTCTCGTTGCCGTTCTCG
The DNA here is from genome assembly GCF_000188095.3 of Bombus impatiens. Lineage (NCBI taxonomy): Eukaryota > Metazoa > Arthropoda > Insecta > Hymenoptera > Apidae > Bombus > Bombus impatiens. The sequence continues at coordinate 404,119 of NT_180435.1, read as the reverse complement.
CCTTGCCGCTCCACCTTCTTTTCCTTCCATTTTTCAAACGACTTTCGGCAAGTCCTATCCTCGACGAGCCTCCCAAGACGTCCGAGAATAAACAGGACATCGACCGTATTTATCGTCGAGAACGTCGCGCCAGCCTCACTTTATAAAACTCGATGCCGATCGTCGTACCGTGGCTGCTTGAAAATCGAGAAACGAGGGACGAGAGGAAAACGATACCGCCGCTGTTTCGTTCGCTCTTCCGGCCTATGAACCAGCTATCGCGAGCCTTATTCCAGAAGCGAAGGAGAATGAGATTAGAATACGAATGGCTGGTTGTTTTGGCAGGACTATGAGGAACGAGGACGTGGAGAAAAGTGCCGCGCGAACGTGTCACGTTCCACCGTTTGAAAGAAACCGAACGGAAGGAAACGACAACTGAACGTAAGAACGAAGAGTCGGAAAGAGTACGTTCGTTTGGCTGGTAGATACCTGGGAAAAATGGAAAGTCGCGAGACTTTGGACCTTCGGTCGTAAAGTGAAAAGACGGCGACCTGCTACGCCAAGGTCCTCTCACACCTTCTCCTCGTTCCGAATTTCTCGACGTATAGAGCGGAGCTCAGACTCCGATTACACAGATCTCACGTGCCTTTTGCTATCTCGTTGCCATGTCGATACAACGGTACAGCACCAAGATAATAACGTTCGATCGTCTACCGATGCTACTTGCGTATCGGTGTTGTCCACTTACAAAATTAAAATCTAAAAAAAGCAACGGCGTGTCTCGTACACACAGCGTACGACACGTTTCTGGCAACTGGGTCAAGCTATAACTTTAAAGCGGTAGAAAATAGATGAATATTTTATCGGATAAGCTGAAATTGTTCCGAGTGGCGCGTCGCGCGGTACGTGCGTCTTCTTCGCAAGCGAAATCGTTTCAAGATTGCAGCGTCAATGCTAAAAAAAGAAGCGATACGCAACAGTATTTATTATTAGGCTAGTAGGATTAGTTAGATACACGACGATCTTTGCTTCGTTACGTATTTTGCGACGAGAAGACGACGACGAAAACACGCCGATCTTTGTCTCTTCCGACGATAATCTGTGCCTCGACGTCAAAAGCAACGAGGCGATATTTTTAATCTCTAGGGCGGCTAAATCGATCGATCAAAATACAAGAATAACGAAAAAGTTTCAATTCAATATCGCAACGTTACGCCGGTTCGCTGTTCTCAAGTTATTGAGTTTCAAAACGTAATAGTTCGATAGAGTTTGTTCGAGGATACGTGCCAGCGGCGCGCAGGATATGCCACTCCGACTGACGAATTTTGCTTCTCAACTTTATAATTCGATAACGCACGACCGATTCGCGAATTCGAACAACTCCATTCGACAACCTGCGCTCCACTCGCGTTGCGACTTTCTTCTCCGTTTCTCGTCCTTCTCCTCGCCATTCCATCACGCTTAGATAGATTTTCCGATGCGTCCGAGATACAATCGATAACGCGTTGATATTATACGACGCGAGCATTGGTCCCAAGAAAAATAACGCTTAAGACCAAAATTGGAAAAATCTCTATCTTGCGCACGGCTTCGTGTTCTGTGAATTAATCTTGGGATTTTGCTCGGCAGCTGGCTGGCTACGCGGATGGGATCAACGCGTTGATTCGATCGATCGGTTTTCGCGATCAACGTTGCAATTTGGTTCGACGCGTCCGTCTCGCTGGATATTATCGAGCGATCTCGCGGTCTAGGTCGACGACACGTTCGCGAAAATCGATTTTCCCTGGAAATCAAAGTCGACTCGGCAATTGCTCGCTGTTTCTTACATTGCTCGTGAAAACAAGTACCCACTAGAAATGCAGGCGCGCGCGATATCCAACGGTCGACCTTATTTTCTTCGTGAAAAGTCGTTGAGTCCGCGCCACTAATTAGAATGCATATTCCGACTAGCCGTAATTGTAGGACGCGCAATGCTGGCACCATAATTTCATTACGTCTTAATTAACATGGTGGCACGCGCGCGGAGCTTAAGGATCCACGAAATATCATCGAGGACACGTTACACGGTTAATCCACGACCACGGTCGTTGGTTCCATCTTTTCCAAAGTGTATTTCGATGTTCCGCGTGACTTTTAACGATTATTTAAGTCGTGTTACGACAAAGGCTTTGGCGATACGATCGAGAAGGTGACGGATGTACGCTCTTGTCTGTGAGTCACCTGACACTCGCTAGTTTCCAGCGCGAGCCTTAACGAGACAAGTTTTAGTAAAATACGTGTAATAAATCTTGAAAACTTTCAACAGATTCTCGGATAATTCAATGTTTCTTACAACATACGCGATTAACGAGCGTTAGCTTCGTTTTACGACAACCCGCGTGAAAGATCGAATCGAAGCTGTAGAATTTTTCTTGTACGAAAACTCGTTTCCGAGTAAGTCGGTGTTCGGGATTCCTGGAGTTACACGCGCGCTGTACTCGAATACGACGTAGACAAATTTTTCTCTCATATTCCGTTTAAACCTTCAGCTTTTGTCATTTTGTCAATGTCCAGGGCAAAAGTAGGACAAAAAGTAAATGATTTTTCAGAATTTTAATACTAATAAATAAAATTATCGCGTGATATATACGTTTGTGTCTCATTTCTCATTCCTTGGTATTCGATAAATACGAACAGTGTTTCAAGCAAGCATTACATCGACACGTGTCGTATGTATGCAGGCGTAACGCGCGAGATCACGTGTAAATGTACTTGTATTCGACAGATTTTTATTATCGATTTATTCCGAAATAATGCTACGATAAAATGTCACTCCACATTTTCGATTTATTTTTTCATGTAGATTTATACCACTCTTTCGTGTTTTAGTACGAGCCCGAAAACAATCCGTATAAATCAACAGAGAAATTAATACGAATGATCGATATTTCTACCGTATTCTATCTATCGTATCGAAAACAAGCCAGATATCATGCTAATTTACATGTAGCGCATTACCGTTCGAGTTAAAAGTATTTACCAGTACTATCGCGCAACATTAATTCGCAAGTAATGGAATAACGTATTTCGGTACGATACGCGTATTTTCAAGCTTGCGGATAACGTATTAAAGTGGCCGAAACTTTGTACGATTATTATTCCAAAGTTCTTCGTATCTTCGCTATGGTAATAAGCTCGCGGGAAACGGGAAACGGGAAACTCTCTTCTTTAAAACGATTTCAGTTTTATACTGTTACGACTTTCCATTCCTGAGATATCATCGTTTAAAGCGGAGCATAATGTTTAACGTTTTAATATCGTCTTCCTATTTCCGCGATCGAATCTCACACGCTCACCTACAGTTACTGACCTACCTCACAGGCTCCAACGTCTCACGGGATGGTCAGCGGCACGTTGAGTCGACGACGTTGTTTTTACTATTACGATCACGCGCACGCATTCTCCGCGATGAAACAGATACCATTCGCTATTTCTCGTAATTTAGAGCTTTCAGGTTTTATATCTCGAGAACCGATCGAGTTGTTAATCCGACGCGATTACAAATACGAAATCACACCACGAAATTTATCCGTTCGTCGCTGTTCTTCGATACTCGCGTGTTATACCGCGCGTTATGCTATTCCGTATGACTTTATTAAAGCTACGAAAACAACCCTCTGTTCGAAACTCTGTCCTATCAACGACTCTATGATATTTAAAACTCCCATGGAAAGCTTTATGCCGGAGGGTTTTAAAGCCTCGTGCCCTACGTCGCGTTACTCCTTCGGCGCGTTCCGTCTCTGCGAGGGGAATAGATGTCGTCTGGTATGGGAATGAACGGCAGTTTGGTCAACTCTGCGGAAGTTTCGCAGGGTTTAGTTGGCTGTAGTAACCGTTAAGGCGCGTACTCACCAGTAAACATGTTTGCAAACATTTTACGACCATTCTACGATTTTCTCACAAACGCTTCTTGTATCAACCGACTCTCGACCAGTTCTAAAATCTATAGTCGACGTTCGCCTAATGATTCGTTCGGCGCTATTCACGCGACTGTCGTCTTCTCGAATCTCTGATTGATCGCGCACTGAAAATACTGCGATTTGGAAAAAGTCGAAAGACACCAGCTATCGGTATGGGCATTTGTTCGTATGTCCGAAGCTTCGAGCTAGATTTTATAAACGACGAAACAAAGATAAGGAGAAAGAAACGATCGAGCAACACCGATAGCCAAGTACTCGGATGCCTTGCATCGTCTTCGCCTATGAATCGTGGTTAATGGAGATTCGTTAACAGAGATTCGCCGAGACCCGTCGTTTCCTACCGGAAGAAACTTTGATTCCGCGCTAACTACTGGACTCGCGCAATTACCGGCCATACGACAACCCCGACGAAGATGGGGAGAACGGACCGCTACGATGATCGACGCAGGGACGCTACAGGCTGCGCGCTCCAACTCGCGTTCACTGGAGGGCGAAACGTTCGTTCGAGTTAGGCGTTCGAATTCGTGTTCCAGGCAATAGACAACGGAACGAAAGTTCTGCATAGTTGGAAGCAACTCGGCCCTTATTCAACGAGAAGCTCTCGTGGCTGTGGACGAAATCTGCAAGATTGCCGTGTAACCGGAAGAGGAAATGGCACAGGGACGTCACGAAGCAGACGCGCAAGGAAGAGGCCAGGGTTCCGCGAACGAATTCGAAAGAGATCTCGCGGGAGTCGAAGATTGTACGCGCTCGGATGCCTCGGGAAGCATCTTTTTCAGGCGAGAAACCCAACAGAGGTAAGAGGAAGCTTTGCCGCTCGGATTGCGGTCTACGATATTGCGAGTATAAATAAATAAAGCGCGAGGAGAGAGCGGAAAGATATCGAGATTCCTAGCTCCAAGGGATTACCGATCCATCCTCTTCTTCTCGTCTTATTTTTAATCTTATTTACCGTCTCGCTCGGACGCTAAGCGTAAACTCGATACGTTATTGGCTGGCATCTTATCGATGTCTTTACGAGTTCTTCTCGTCTGGTTTCCCTTGCTGTAAATAAGAGAGAAAAATCGCTCGACCCGTCTTCGCGTTTCTTCGTTGCGGTTCCCACTCGTATCGGACCGCTCGATCGCTCGCGTCCGACTGCAACGGCTTTGTCGTTTTCCAGGGATTTATTCGCTGGATGACCGCGAATCGATTTATCTCGCGTGCATTGAACGCGTGCTGAAAACGTCGCCAGCAAAGTAGAATCGTTATGGGAGACTGGCGCGCGACGACGCCACGTCGAGTCAGACGAAAAATGCCGACGGTTCCTACGACGCCATCGTTCGCAGGCGTTACGACACCTGTTAGCCTCGCGCACAACGTACTTAGCGAACGCGACGCTGCACGGAAAGCAATATTTTCCAATTAATAACGTCAGCTTCCTCGTTGCTCGTATTCGTATGTCAGCCGTTTCTGTCTCTTCGAACGTCCCGACATTTACGAACAACGACGTACGCGTTTGCTTCGGCGATGATTTCGCGCCCGTCGTTCCCGAATGTGGCATCGTTCTGTACGATCGATCGTCGTCGGTCGATCGAAAAAAAGAGACGCGGAAGGACCAGCGAGAATCTCTTTGAAAACGACGCCGCTCGACGACGTTGCACCACGTCCGAGTACTCTTACCTGCACTCGAGAAGCGCACTCTGGCCCCTAAAGGAGTACGGCGGGACGCTTATGTAAAGCAGCTTCAGCCCAGTCACTGTAACAGAAAGAGGAAACAAACTTTTTGTATTTTTTTTAGACACCGACGGCAGCCATATCTCTCCCTTTGGTCTTCTAACTTTCGAGAAACGGGGTGCGAGGACTAGCCGAAAGTTAAAGAAGCGCGAGATCTAGCGCATGCTTGCTAGCTGGCAACGGCGTCTTTGTGACCGTTGCCGAGGATCTCTTTCGATTCAAATGCCGCCGAACGCTTGACCTACTGAGAAGCGCACAATGAAAGCATTAAAACTGAACGCCACTCTGTCCCGAATGACATTCCTATGATAAAATCTCGCTGCGACCTTCGAGTCGACCCGTGTTCGACTTGACTCCAGCCACCGACCATTACTTAGTACAAGGAAGAAAAGCTTGGAAAGTTGTGGCTCGATCGAATGACCAAGAGGCGGGGTACGGAGGACGCGAGTGGATTGTACTAGATGTTCAAACAATGCTCCGCAAACTCCATTGTACCGTCCTTTGTGGCCGCTTTCCTTTCTTTCTTCTTCGCTTTCCCATGGTCCTCCCTACTAGAGAGGTACCCGGAAGAAATTCCATCGGATCCGGTTGCCGCGAACAAACGACAAACGACACGTAACGATAAATATAAATAAGTAGGTAAATATAGAAAGAAAGCAGGTGGTACGTGTGGCGAATCCGATTGGTAGAGTGGCCGGTACAGCGGAGTCACTAAGCTACCGAGCAGAACCGAGAGAACGAGACCCTGTCTAGCGCTCGGTGCTCGGTTCAAAGGGGTTTGCGTTTAATTAAGCTCGTGCGATATTTTACGACGGTGACGGTACGCGTGGCTATTCCACGGAGGGCCGGCCTTTCTCTGCATCGTAAAATATACCGTCCGTAATGTATCGTTACGCGAGCAGTGCACAGAGACCGGCAGGTGAGTTTGCTTGAATTATTTCCTTCGGAGAGACGCAATTTTTCGTACGTCCTAACGTGATTTCGAGGCGAGCCTCGACCGAGTACGACTCTCCGTTTCGTCCCATCGCGTTTTCTTTTTTTCTTTTTTTTTTCGCTTCTTTCCTTCTTTTTCTCTTTTTTTTTCTTTTTTTTTTTGGAAGCGGAATTTCTACACAACGTAACTTCGGCCCGCGAGTCCTGGACGTTTCGCGTACGTGGCTGGCTTATAAGTTACCGTGCTGGAAAGAACCATTCCCAGTGGTTAATCTCTTCCACGGTCGTACCGCTTAATCCACCACTCACGAACCAAGATACATTGTCCTTCTAATTACCCGGACTATGATCTTAATGGACTTGGAAATGCCAAGCGCGTCAGTTCCGTGTGCAAATTACGTAAACGTGGAAGGACTCTTTAATCGCGATGGTACGCGTTACGACGCGCGACTGGCCAACGCGAAAAAGCCGACACACGGCCGTGTTTTAAATGCGAATTGCAAATTATCGCCGTTGGGCTGCATAGGGACTCGCCATTCGGTCCTCGCGCTTCAAAGGTATATAGCATGCAGCGTACTCGTTTGGGACTGGCAATGGGGCTGTATCGATTTGCATCTCACCGCTTGTTTTATCCTTCCAGTTATACTTCGATCAGCCGTTTCGTCGATGAAAACTTCGACTTAAGCTTCTATGTGAAACCTCGTGTCTCGCGTGCTCGCACGTTCCCTTCAACGCCGATACTTTTTAACGCATAGACGGGTTTCGATTACGTGTCGTTATCTCGAGTTAACAACTACGTTGCTCGTGTATACGCGTTTCCAATGGTTCGTCGAGCGCGATTCCATTGATGAAAAATCGATCGATGAGAACCGTGAGAAAGGCAACGATGACGTTTGCCCGAAGAAATTCGATTAGGCGCAAATTTGATATCCGTGCATTAACGAACGTTAAATTAGTTTTCGAATGAATCGCGACTCGCTGCGAATCGATAACTCCGCGCACAGAATCGCCGGTTTGACGTCTCGTTTTGGCTTTGCGGGGTCCGGTTTGGAGAGGTTCGTAGCCACGACAATAACGTCGCTTACGGTGTACGTAACGGAATCGTCCATTGAATTAGAGTGCCCGCGGCGTTTCGAGACAAGCGAGTTCGGGTCCGGACTACTCAGCTTTTGGCCGAACGATCGTGACGCGGGTCACAAGTGCACCCTATCGGCCGCCTCGATTCGCTTTCTCCGCGTTCAGGAATTAATTGCACGCCGGTTCGACTTTGAATAGCCACTCCAAGTCGGCTCTCCACCAAACTCGCCGCTTTCTCTACGCGAACGCGTCCTGTGCCTTCTGTTCCTCTACGTCAGGTACTTGGTCGTCAACGATGCTATCTGCACGATGGTATGTACGGTCCGGTCGAACAGCGTATACGAACGGGCATAAGGCGATTATTTATGGAAAAGTAAAAACGAAACGTAGAATGCGTCTTTGTTCTACGAGCGTTTCTCTTGGTCGTCGCGGCAAAAAAACGAGTCACGAAAATCCTTGCCGATCGTTACTGCACGATCGACGTTAAAATTCGTTAGGAGCGATTCTTCGTTAATTTTGCGCAAATTAATCTAACGAGCTTTCTTCGCAGCGTTGATTCGGTATCGGCCAGGATTCCAATTAAAGCCACAGAGAACCGCTAGTTTCGACGGACCCTTCTCGAATTCTTCCGACCAAATCCGCCAAAGTGAAATTAACGAAGAGCTGTTTAGCTGGCGTTTACCGCTGTACTTCCTAATGTCCGCAAATGCTATCCGTGATGAAATGTCCGAGGCGGAATTCCGGTAACGCGATACGGTCGTTGCTACCAGAAGCAATACCACGAAAATACCAGAATTTTCATTATTACCGTTCTATTACCTCTTATTTTCTATTTGGTTTACCCTCGTGCGATAGGCGATCGATGTTTCAAAACTTATTTATCCACCCGACGATCGATAATTCTCAAGCCGTGTGACAAATATAGGATGGATTCTCAGCTAGTCTTAATGCGAATTCCTATAGTCCAGTGTAGTCCAGTTTTCAAACAATCACCAACGTTTTATGGCATGTTGAACGTTCCATCAAAGTTCTCTTTGGTAGATTTCCTATAACCCGTGTATAGCTGGTTTCGATGGTTGAACCAGAAAAATGCTTCGAACGCAAGTCCGCTGGTATCAAACGGAGAACGTACTCGTGTTAAAAAAGCTTTCAACAGTAGTGTTTTCTCGCAAAAAAAAAAAACAGGTCTTTTGTATTTTTCAAATCATATTCTTAAATTAGAAAAAAGAGCGATCTTTTGACGCGAAATTTACGAAAATTTATTTACTACGAATAAATGAAAGATGCAGAGAGAACGATAGAGTTTGAAGATGATTAAATCAAGAAGCAACCTAGTACGGTATACGCATACTTGCAAAAAAATTGCAAAAATAATTTCCTGCGGAACGAAGCGCCACGTGAAAAAGTTTCGTTCTATATTTTCGATTTGTTTTTTCGCGTCGTATCGCTCCCCTGTCGATTACTCGAACGCTCTACACGCACATATTCGAGTGCAAGAATGCGAATTTCAAATAGCCGGTTTATCCCAAAAGAACAAAAGACTTTGCATTTTATCTGTGAACTATGTTCATCGTCATCTCGTCAAAACGGGACAACGTCGCCTCGTTTTGACGACGTGCGTCACGATTTCCCGTTGGATGCGCTAAATGCGCACCACTAGCTTTCTTTTCTTCTTTTTCAAACATCGGACCAGCGTGTGCAGCGATACGATCGTATCCCGCGTCTATGTACGAGATGTTTTGTCCGTCTCTAGTGCTCCGGTTAGAGAAGATCCGTCCTCGAATTCCGCCTCGATTCGTCGAAATCGTAAAAGCCAATTTACCTGTGATTCAAGGCAAGCAAGATTAATTGGCACGGTAACGAGAGAGCGATACTCATTGAGTTCCGTTTTTCGTCCGGAAACGCACCGGGCTCTATTCCGATTTCCGTCGTCGCACAATATCGTCACGAGCTGAAAAATTCGCGGTCGGCGGAGAATGGTGAAACGCAGCAACCGCCATACAAAGATAGTTCTCCCTTAGACGTTTTTTACTCTGCTTCCGAATGCTCGCCGCGAAAAGGCTTACGGTTAAAAGCGTTTTATTCGCATAGACGCGCGTAATTCGCTCTCCCCTCTCGGTCAATTCGTAACGAGTTACGATTCACGAGCCATTTTTTATACGTCGAGCGTGTAATTGTATGCGCCAGTTGGTGAATCATTTTCTTTTTCTTTTTTTCCTTCTTCTGCGTTTTTTTTTTTTTTTTTTTTTTTTTTAAAAAAAAAAAAAAAAAAAAAAAAATTAAAAACA
>NT_180435.1:385206-394020 GCF_000188095.3 Bombus impatiens | reverse complement strand
TTTTTTCCTTTTTTTTTTTTTTTTTTTTTTTTTTTTTTTTTTGGAAACAAACGAAGAAACACAAAGAATTTAGAGACAACTCGTTGAAACCTAGCGGTTAATTTTGTAACACCGTATATGTAAATTCTATCGAACAATTTCTATTTTTCAACTATAACGCCACGTTGTAAATAATAAATTTTCTTTGGCTGGCCGAATTATTATTCGATACATAATCGCTCGTGTATACCGCAATTAATTAATTACCATGAGATATTACACAGCCAGATTCGTTCCATAGAGTTCATTTCGTCGAAGAACATCCAAACCGGGCAATTCATCCGACTTGAATGAAAATGTTTAAAGCTAGCTTAAATCACTTGCGCATTCGCTTTAATCACGACACGAACCGATTCGAATTTAATCCTTTCAGAAAGTGAAAAAGTGAAATAATGCTAGTAAATCGTACAACGTACATCTAGAATAAACGCTATTAAAATTGTACATACGGACTTTAAATAACTGAATTGAACGAATTCGTAACCGCAAAACTGCATGAAAAATAGATAAGAATTTCGTCGGATGGAAACAAATGGAAAACAAATGCGAGAGTATCGCCACTATGGGTGATTCGATTGCCGGGAACTGTAATTACGAAGGTAGTAAGCGTGGTATACAATTTGATCTTGTCACACACTTTCGCACATTTTTCTCCCATGGTTGGCTCGCAACGATTCCCGGAATTCTTTGACAGAATCGTTGGACCGGAGGCGATCGGAGCGCGGGAACGCGAGAGAAAAGAATTCCTCGTGTTCCGGATCACAAACGCGCGACCGATTGGCCGAGCGAAATTGTTGCTCGATAGAGAGAACGTTGGCCGGACGGACGTCCGAGAAGTCGTTATCTTATCCTATATAGTGGTTGTTCGGCCAGGTAGGCAGTTAACTCGTATCTGGTCACGCCACCAGTTAAATTCCCCCTTACGTACTTATCGCGAATTAAAGCGCTCCTTCAAAGGGGGCCGGAGACACGGAAAGGTAAAGGCCGTCCTTGTATTATCGCGTTCGGATGAGTTTCACGCGACCGCGCTACCGTCAGTCGACATTAACGTTTTCATTACGCGATTACGATTAACCATCCTGCAAATCTGTTATTTTCTTTTCGCGAGGATCGTAGCCTCTTCCTTCTCCGTTTATCCACGTTACGTTATTCGTACGTACTGCGACGATCTTCCACGATATTTGCGATACCGATTTCGAGTTTGTTCCGCGCGTTTGTTCTTCCTTCCTCTGCATGTTCCGGCAACGATCGCGGACTAGGTTAACGATCGTGAGTGGCGAGCTTTGAAAGCACGGACGATCGTAACAGGTGTAAAACAACGATAAAACAGACTCGGTTGGACGTCGTACGACGTCCGCGTACAGTACGATTGTAATATTACGACAAAGTGGCGTTGGAATCAGCGGATGTCCATCTGGAAATCGAGCGAATATTTGGCAACGTGATCTCGTCCGTGCATCTCTACTTCTCAAGCAATCAAAACTATTGCGTGTTTTATACACAAATAAAACGTCGAATAACTTTCCTTCCAGCTTTTTATCTCTTCTTACAGTTGTAAGATCAACGCCAGATAATACGCGTTGGTAATTAACACGGATTGCGGGTGTACAACGTGTTGCCAACAAAATTTCCGCCAGCTACTTACTTTTCTTAAATAAATCGATCGTTCTATTCGAGGTCCAAGGTCGAACTTCAAGGTACGTTGAAGCACAGGTGACCGCTCGCACAGCCCTATTTTATCATATATTTGCCGCTAGCGTATATCCGGCTGAATTTTTCCCAAAGAATTAATACGTATTTCGTCGTTCGACGATTTATTCTCGAGTACACCGTCGGACCGCAACGATGGCAATTTATTAAAGCGCGAGCAGCGTATCGTGCGTGCGTACGTACAGAAGGGGTGCGTGTAGGTTAGGCGAAGGAGAACCGCCGAGAAATAAGTGGCGAACACGGAATGTGTGCCGTTGCCCGAGGCCGGACAATCCAGGCGGCGATATAGAAGCGCCTTCCCCTCGACTCGTATCTTTGGTTTCGGTGGCTCGTGTTCCCTCCTACCGTGTAGCTAAAGGTTGGCGTAGTCGTGACGATAAATTTATCCAACGATAAGAGAGCCGATTTTTGTCTTTACGAGCCTCGGTGGGCCCTTCTTTCTGCGAGGAAGCGGAAGAGAAACGGAAAGACAAGTAGAAAAAGAGAGAAAGAGAGAGCGGCTTCCGGGTTATGGCGTGACCGCGTCACGACGCGCGCGTGTCCCTCGGCACACAGCTATTGTAAGCAAAAGGAAAAAGAGGAGTGAAAAAGGAAGGGGGAAGGAACGACACGGGCGAACAAAAGAGAGGGCCGCCTAAACCGTGGCTTGTATGTACGTTCACGGCCCTCGCGTAATGCTATCGAGGCACATTTTCCCCTCGAACGCCTGCTGGGCGGCGAAGGGCGCCGGCGATGCCGGTCAGGCGCGTAAAAACCGCGTACAGATCGCACGCCGTCTGTTTCCGTCGTTGTTTCCGAGAGAGACAACTGGACGTAGCTTTGCTCGAGGGTAGAAAGAAAAGAAAGAAGACGGTCGTGCCCAATGGGCAGTGGAGTAGCTACTGGTTTTTCACGTGCTCCGCGAGTTCATCGATTCCATTGGCCTCGCGGCAACGCGAAATGGGCGATGGGGAGAGTAGAGAAAACTAAAAGAGGAGCGCGACGCGCACGCGGTATATGTGCACGGTTGGCTGACTCAGCTGAAACGCATGCCACATTAATATTAATTATCACGTAGACGGGGCGCGTGAGGCGCGTGGATTGGCGTGCAGGGCTGTCGTATGCCGCAGCGTTTTCTCTCGTTATTTCGACCGTGTACTTTCTATTCTCGTTGATCTTCGATCGAATCAAGCCAGTTACTTGTGCAACGCTTCGAACCCCGCCACCAGTTCAAACATGGGCTTGTCAAGGCGTACGAGTCGAACGCACGTCGTGTGTGTATGTGTGGGTGTGTGTGTGTGGTCGTGGGAACACATCGATATTCGATATCGGTTTTTCCACGCATCTTCGAGTACGTCTACTATCAAGACGAGGACACAGCAGCGGGCATGCAATAAAAAGAGGAGCAAGGAGTAGAAGAAGAACGGCACAGAGAAAACAAAACGGTCGCGGAACGCAGAACTTTACCGAACGTAATGAAAATCGAACGAAATGAAAAGAAGCGAAACGGAAAAAACCGATATACAAAGGGAAAATAAAATATCGGAGGAAAGCGAAAAGAAACGTAGGATAAACGCGCGAGACCGAGGTAGGTGGTAGGATAGGATAGAGCAGAGCGCGAGTGCCGTGAAACGTTTCCTTTACCTTTCAACGCGTTCGAATTCGGTCGCTTGTACGAGATATGAGAGAGAGGCAGAGAGAGAGAGAGAGAGAGAGAGAGAGACCGACACGGAGAACAAGGATCGGCTAGACGAGCGTACCATCTCCTTTCGTTCGAGCGCTATCTTTTTTCTTTTAATATTCGCTACGCGACAAGGGGGAACAAAGTGGCCAGCTTTGCGATTAATTATTACCGCGCGCAACCGGAGAACCGCTCGGGGAGAGAAATTTTGCCACGAACACAATTTTTCGAAATGTCTGGCGGGAGGGTCGAGAAGGATCCTGGAGAATGACAAAGGTCAATGGATATCCGGGTTTGCCGGAGTACGCCCATATATCGTGAGAGTCGAAAAGACCCATTAAGGACATTTGTTTGACCTATGAATCCGGTGGAGCTGATGTGACAGAACGTACAGTTAGTCACTGAGAGTCGGCCGTGCAATGCGCGGCAGTTTCACCCACGCCACGAACGTTAATGTACGAAATAAAACAGACCAGACACTTTGAGTTTCTACGACAAAATCGCGAGATAATTGTCTCGCGATTGCGAGATTTCCAACTCAATATCAACGAATTTGAGTCCATTCCGATCGCTGGAAAATGCTACAAACTGTCAAACGTATAACGCGATAGCGACTCTCGAAACGGTAGCTGAATATATTGATCGTCCAACTGTCAAGAATATGTTTGCTTTCTTTCTCTAGCTGATTACCGATCTCGTGGAAACGAAGAAGTACGTGGAAATTTCGATGGAAACATCCGGCGATTAGGAAATTCTTCCGTGCGTATCAGGGATAAAGATACAAGCGATGTGGAGGATGAACGAACACGCGGACTCGATAGTAGCGGAAGGAAAGTTTTCTCATTGCGTCGAACGAGATAGGTATCGGAAGTTTAGATACGAGGTTGGAACTCGTTCTCGCGGCGATTTCCAAGATAACGCTCTCTCGCAATCTCGGTGAATGGACGCGAAGAAAGCCACGCGAGGAGAGATAGCGGGACCCAATTAAAATCAATCATTCGATATTTATGGAGAGCTCATAGTGGAACGGGTCGCTTCGGTCGAGTTCCATGCAGCTCCATGTTCCCCGAGGGCTGCTACGGCTGCTTCGGTACACATAACCCTTCCATTTGCCATGATACGATAATGGCGGAACCTTCGTGTAGCCTGATACACGGAGACAAACGACCGTGTGTGTGAATTGGGACACGCGCGCACCACGGTTCGTCGTCACCTCGCCAAAAACTGAACTCGTCGACGACTAAAACGAGCCAAGGGAAGAAAAGGGAGCGAGAAACGTAACTGGAGCAAAATACAGCCGGGTAAACATCTGTTTGCACAGTCGGAGAAACCAGTTCGACCGACGGCGATAACGAAATTGCGAGAGAATTTTCTTTCTCGCGATCCTCCTTCGGATGTAACGTCGATAGAGTATCGTCGTCACTCGCGAACCACTTTGTATACTAAGCGAATTTGTACACGAAAGGACGAAATACCCGTGAACGACGATAACAAGAATAAAAATTGCTGTGACGAAAACCGGGACTGTGCTGCTTTCGGACTTTCCATTCGAGGTAATTGTTCAAAATAGGGTACTTACGTCTTATCGATTTCGACGATCTCGACGCATTTTATCGAGCGATTTCTTCCTATGCTTTGTCGCTCGATTCTACGTTTCAAGATACAGAGGAATTTACGTTTAATGCTGTATAAGGCATCCAAGGCATATAATAAAGCAGCAAGAAACGCTATATCAAAATAGGCCATTGAAAGGCTTTATTGGGAAGCTATAATAAAAACACGAAATACAAAGGAAGAATAATAAAACATATTGACCGAAAAAAAGTAAAACAAACCGAAAATAAAATGTTTCGTTTTCATTGTTTTTCGTCTCAATGAACCAATATAACATTCGCTTGATATATCTTTCTTTTGTAAAGTTTCGCACGTATGAAAGCACAATAGCGTAAAATTGAAGGCGATACTAGACACCAACATATTATTCCCTTTCTCTATGTTGTATTTTTTCCATAACTTTTTAACGAAGCTCTAGCCGAACCATGTTTATAAATCATTCTTCCTCTCATTATATCCATAGAATTTATCGACAAAGTTCGGCTGTCCAAAATCCCGCCATGCACACGCGTGCGTGCATTTAGTAGTCGATGTGTATTTTTGTAGCAATGGAATTGGATCTAGTCTTTTCAACGACAACAACTAAGCCTGTTACATTTTTCACCAACTAAAGATCGCAATTTACCGGGCATATTCCATACGAAAACCTGACAGCTATACATCCTCCAATTCGAAATAATTGGCCGAACGATAATTCTTCCGTCGGAGAATTCGCGATCAACGTTGTAGGGAATTTCGATCTTTGTCAGCTTCCCGTGTGCGATTATTCTTCGGTCGTGTGGGTCGCGACGAGTGGAGAGAAGGATCGTATAAGGTGCGAGCGAACGACTGACCAGCGATGTTCGGCCACCCGACGCATTTGAATGTTTAATGAGAGCCGACGATGGGTAGCCACGCTGCTAGTTGTCGATTTCGTCCGTCGCAGAGAAATTTCCATCTAGGATCGTGTACGGCTCGAAGCTACGGTGTTTTCCAGTGTACCGTGTGCGAAACTATTTTCGTCGGTTTCGCGATATTCCAGCGACGCGTCTGAAAATCGTATCGCTAGGATGGATAGTAGAACGCCGGATATCTGCGTCGAGGGTTTAATTGTCGTCGACCCGTGTAAACCGCGGCTACCAGTAGACCGCGACTACCAATGTAGTTTCGCAGTAGTATTTACCCAGTTTCGTGCAGGCATTTCGTGCCGCCGCGTCGATCGAATCGAAAGACACGTTTTGGCGGCGCGTGGAGGAACCCAGACGTGGATCGAATTCGACGTTTCGACCGCTACGTCGGTGTACAAACTGAAACGAAACCGACCGATTGCCAGCAAACGAGAAGAAAACGGTATCGAACGAATTACGACGGAAGCGTGTTCGACGTACGGTTCGATCTCCGATGGACGCGAACTCGGACGAGTTCGACGCGGAATTCGAAATCGCTTTGGACAGCAGCCAGAAACGGCTCTCTCGTTCGATAGGAAGTTCGGAGGAGAGTGTAGGCGGGCGCCCGCGACGCGACGTCCCATTGTTCGTCGACGATGCGTCTTTTCAAAGTTTAAAGACGTTCGATGACGAACGAGCCGCCGGAAACGATTCGTAACGCGAGAGGAATTTTCGTGAGGCGCGCGATGGAGCAGAGAATAAAAAAAAAAAAAAGAAAAAGGAGAAACGGGGTCGGTAAAGTCAGAGAGACGTGAAAGTTGCGGGATAATTTGAATTTCGCAGCAACTTTGAATAGGAAAAAATGTAAGGGCGCGATGTTACCGAAGTTTGACGAATGAATTTTTCCTGTCCCTTTTGGCCGTAAAATGGAAAGCAATCGAAGTTCGTTAGGCCTCTGCGTTTACGCATTTTGGTAAACGTTTGCGGTGAAATAACCAGTGGTCTCGTGTTTTTCAAATTTTTACGCGCGTGTCCTAATGTAACCGGCGCGAGGGGAAAAAGGAAGAATCACGGTTGCTCTCCGGACACGGAGAAACAAGAGCGAGACAAGTTTGTGTTAATACGGGACCCGGTTTTACGCGCTTTCTCCCGCTACTGTGTCGCGTTTACTTTTGTATTTCGTCGCGTATTTCGTCGCGGCGGTGAGTAATGAAAGTATTATTTCTAATTATCCCGGAATATAGAAATACTAACTCGCCATTTTCAACTTTGCGTCGCGGTATCACGCTGCGCGTACGAGCGTTACGACTTTGTTTTCTCCCCACGACTATCTTCCTACCGTAAGCTTCACCGTCGGCAAAAGTCAAATCTTCGTCGGACGAAGATCTGTCTTGATTTAAGACGACTGAGACGACGGAGAGACCGGGACGAGCTCGCTTGAAATCGCTTAACGAGACGAGAGCGCGTCGACCAGACCAACCAGGCCGATGGAAAAAGGGTTCGAAGAGGAATCGATCGGAAGCGGAGCGAGCCGGGGCGAGCGTTAACGATTCGACGCGGCGGCACCAATCGTTTTATCGACGAATTAAGCCGAATTAAGGCTGGCCCTACGGGACGACCACGCGCGATTTCACACGCGAACGTTTTTCCATTGAATTTCGAAAAATTGTTTTATCATCGTTTCCCCTCGTCCTCGCGATATCTGTTGCGCCAAAATGCTTCAACAGGGACGACCCATTCGGGAAAATTCGATATTCCTTTGGCTTGGTCGACGCAACACGGCCAACAGCGTTCCGGATACGTATTTTTGCCGGAGCAGGTAGGTTCGCGACATTCGGCGGAAAAGTGGAAGTTTCTCGACCCAAAATGGGAACGGAACGAGAATTCGAAGGTACCGTTGCTAGCGGGAGATAACATTTTTCCAATTTCCCACCTAATGTAAATGCCTTCGAGGATAGAACGGAAATAATTCGTCCGACTAATTTCTCCTCTTTTTAGCTCCTTTTTCTTCAGACGTTTCACGGATGGAAAGAGAGAGAGAGAGAGAGAGAGAGAGAGAAAAAGAGAACGCGCAGCGCGCAGAGGCGCGGCACTACGGAAAATAAAACGGAACGAATTAATTATAAATGTACAGCGCACCGCGTACACCGTGGAAAATACGAAGCGGTTACGATTTAATGAGTTTGCGTTAGGTTCTGAATTGCGGGACAAAATTACGCTGATCTCTGACGAAAGTCGGCGAGGCGCGGTACTACACGCTCGCACCTACGTGTATCGAACAACAAAATCGAAGCGGCGGAGAACGCTCGTGTCACCTGTCGGAATACGCAGCTAAAGTTGTCGGAGTTGGCGCGCGTTGCGTGGGAAATTAAAGAAATTAGCGGTGTACGATGCAAGGATAACTCTCGCGTGGGCGTTGCGCGGAAGCGTTCGATTCTTCGTTCGTTCTGTTGTTCCGTCTGCCGAATATTCCGCCAGCGCGTACGGAAATGGGTTCGTTTCAACGCGTGACGCGTCAACGTCCGTTTGAATTTTATCGACCGGCGGATAAATCGAATTTATCGGAAGACCGAGAAATTTCAGCGACGCGACGGATCGGTCGTGGAAAATATCGAGCCGCGCTCTTTTCCTTCTCGCCGCTCTGTGCTATCGCTGTTTCCCACTTCGCTCTCGCTTCCTTTTTTCCAGAGGTAGCTGTACGCGCGCGGAAAATTAGAGGATCCGAGCAACGGGAGGAACTGGCCGGGGAACTCGATTTACATACCTCGACGGGCCTGGATCGCGTCGGATCAAGTTAGCAGGGGCGACGAGTGAACTTAATTAAGCGCGTGCGCGAATCGTGGTTCGCGGCGTACACGTGCCATACACTTCGTTAAATTTTATTCGCTGTAATTGTGCGACTGCGTCATGTCGAGGCTGGCCCTC
>NT_180435.1:366513-384465 GCF_000188095.3 Bombus impatiens | reverse complement strand
TCGAGTCGAGTCGACGCTGGGCTTCATCCAGCCCTTCTCTCTTTAATTACATCCTCGTCGCAGCTTAAGACCGACTCACCGAACCGACCCTTCTCCTCCTCCTCCTCCTCCAGCCTCTTTTCCTACGTTTTTGCTGCCGCGCCGTACACCGGAACTCGACGCGACCGTTTCGAATCGCGACCGTGCGAGACTAAACCACCGAGAAAGAGACACCCTCTTGTCAACGGATCTTTTACCGCCGTTGCCTCGTTAGTCGAATGTTAATGAGAAAAATCTTCGTTATCCGACATTCGAGCGAAACGTTTGCACCGAACGGCTCTATCGTCCAACTATCGTAGGCGCGCGCGTGTCGTTCCTTCCTTCCCTTCGCCGGTTCTTCCGCTTCGAATAATAATTCTTCGGCGCCGTGCCGCGTGAACAAGACAATCCCGAACGAAGAGAACGCGTCTTTCATCTCCGTTCGGATGGAATTTGACCCATTGCGAGAGATCGGATTGTTTGCCGATTAGAAAAAGGTAGGGTGAAAGGACGGAGAACACGATGGCGGAGATAAAATACGTGGAAATTGGTGAAAAAGCGTGGTTCGATCTTAAACGAGGCTGCTCTGTACGAAGCGTGGTGCGGCGCAGTGACGCGTTCCAACGAATCCCAACAGTTCTCCTAACGACGTCGCATTCCATTACACCGCTTTAAATTCGTCACTTTAACTCGCGTTAACGTCGTTTCGTTACGCGACAACGCTACGATATTTCGTTTAGTCTGGAATTGAAAATTACTACCGCACGAACGCGTCCCAAAACGGCGCGGCGATTGCAACGTGAATATTTAATGCAACGGCAATCATTGGAATTCGGTTGGTAAATTAGCACCATATCGATTTCGCGTGTATGCAAAGGCACGGCCGGCCCACCGTCATACGTATAGCTAATTACGTATTTCCGGGACAATGGACGTAAAAATAATGGAGATAACGCGACGCGCGAAAGCGTAGACACTATCGAGGGCCGATCGAAACCGAACGATTCGACAAGGATTCTCCCTACCCCCGGTGCTCTTCGAACGGAAGATGGAAAATTTTCCCGTTTTCCGATTTATCCTTTCACCTGGAAACGGTTTATTGGCGAGCGATGCGTTCGAGTGGAAAGGAACGGGCTGAATTACGGAAGCGATAAAAAACTAACGGCGGCTAGGTGTCGGACTAAGTAATCGTGGACATAAAACATGCGACGGATTCCACTAACGAAAACCCGGCTCTTTCTCCGTCGTAATTAACGAGTCGAGCGGTAATCTACGACAACGGTGGAATTAACGGCAACCGTGAACGAACAGAAGCACGCATCGCGCGACGATACAGTTTGCATTCGGTGCAGCGGGCCTGGACCTTATCGAGACACACGCGCACGGACAAAGAGCAACTGCGACTTTCACGGATGTATCGATGACGCGTGATCGCGAAAATACTAGAAGCAGGGGCAGCGAGGAAGGGTGGAACGTGTGGCGAATCGGTGATTAGTCGTTATCGTAAAGAGGAGAATAAAATCTTGCAGCGACTTTACTGCAACCCACTGCGGATATTTCGTTTCCGGCTCGAGGAGGTCCAAATAGTCGGCGAATCGAAGTTGAAAAGCGCTGAAATCGCACTTTCTCGAGTACCTTTCCAGGAACGCGAGCGAGGAAAACGAGCGAGGCAGGCTACAAAAGCAAAAAGGGAGGACAGAATGGCAAGAAGGAGGGAAGGGAAGAGAAAGGGGGGAAAGGCGGTAAAAATGATTAGAGCTTATTGCCGTGCGTGCGGGCAACGAGAGTTCGCGGTCGCGGGTACAGTTACAAAGCTGTAAAACGATAAACCAGAGATCAACTGGAAATAATTAGACCGTTGCGAACGTTAGACGCCTTCGCGTCTCTTTGGTCGTTGTCCGGTGAACGCGGTAGGCGAGCACAATGCACGGGACGACTATGGACGGCTCGAACGTCGGACGCAACGACGTGACATTTGGAAGAATCGCGAGAAGCGAGAAGCGAGAAGCGAGAAGAGACGGAATCGAAGACGGTCAATTACGATACTCTTGGGAAATAACGATCCGTCGATAAGCGTCTTCGTCTCCGATGGAAAATGAGACGAGCACTCGAAGACGATATCGGCGTGCATTTATCAAAGAAGAATACGGCTTGTACGATGCTAGAGGGCGAAGAGGCTGCTGCTGCTGCGGCTACGGTTGGAGAGAAGGCGAAACAGAAACCGCAAGAGGGCAAGTTACACGGAGTGTGGAGGAAACGAGGAGGAAAAATGATGAGCCAGAAATAATTAGCGAGGTTGCAGAGCGCAGCCGACCGAACGCAGATGTGCCAAGTCTGTATGAAAAATTAATGACATCCCGTTCTCGGCAGTCTCTTTCCCCTCGCCGCCCCTAACCCTTTTTTACTTCCCTAGCGCCAAGTTTATTCCCTCTTCGCTATTTTTTTCTCTCCTTTTTACTTAAGCCCGGTTTCCCTTTATTGCCAACCCTCTTTTGACGATCTCGCGTGTCTCGACGAAATTTAGCCGCGCCACGATCCCCGATAGGCTCTATAATTATCCCGTTTTATCTTCATCAGGTAGGGTGGGTCTGGGGGAACAACTCGCGACCAAGGAAGCGATATAACCTTCGTTCAACCGTTTACTCCCAAGAACGTTTTCCATTCGAGGTCCGGCACACTCGAACCGCGGTTATTTATTCTTTCTATACTCCAACGCGTAGCGCTACCTTCTTCCTTTTAATCGCCGATTACCCTTTCTACCTGTTCCATTTGCCGCTTTCTACTCCGTGCCCGCTTCTACAATCTGTCACCTTCTTTTTTTATTTGTCTCCATTACGCGCGTCCATCATTTTTCCGTTTCCCTATTCTACGCCATCGCCTCGTCTCGTCTGGTCTCGTCTCGTCTCTTCTAGTCTCGTCTCGTCGCGTCTCGTCTCGCCATGTCAAAAATACGACATCGTTTTTCACATTTTTGCGCCGCACAACGATCGATAGGTTACATACGCGACGATGGCTCGATCTGCTGCTTCGTAACAACAGAAGCAACGATCGACGCTCGTAAACGCAGAATCACTGATGCGTTTAAAACGATCGCTCGCCCAGTTATCGCCTCTATATCGGAATGCGTTGCACGTTCTCTCTTCTTTGTCTTTGCCTACGCCGGAACAAACATTCCGGGCAAAACGTTTGCCCCTGCCCTACCCTCGTAAACCGAACTTGTTTGGTAAACTAGAAAGACCCAAGAGGAATCGTGGCGCGCCGACACGAAAATCAAAATTGTAGGTTTCCCGCGGACCGGATGCTTCGTTTAACGTGGCATGTATGCGCGATTCCCGAACGCCACCGCAAATGGACCGATGGAGAAACATTTACAGTTAATATTATCCCATTATAAAAGCAGCGACCATCCTGTCGCGTTCGACGGCCGACGTTATAACGTAGATATTGATAAACGAGAGAACTGACGCGTCTGTTCGGCATAATACGGATAATTTATGATCGCGAGAGCGCGACCGAGTTCCTCTTCTACTCGGCAATTAACTCGTCGATTTCTATACCCCGCGGATATCTTGCAAAAGCTCCGACGGCTTTTGATATGTCTCGGCTAGGCGCATCTTTTATTTATTTATGCTAATCCATTCTCTTCGGCGGATCGTCTTACCGCCAAGTTTACCATCTCCGAAAATTTCATATGTAATTCTTGCATCGTTCCTATACGCACGTCTTCGTTCTCGAGTATCGAAACGCTTGCCGGAAATGAGGTACGCTTTTGGTATTTTAGAAAAAGTTGTTCGAATCGCCAACAACTATCGATAAATTAGCTACCGTCAAGTATAATGTTGCACCAAGGTAGGATATCGATCGCCCCGATCAATTCTGACATTCGGAGGTTATAGGTTTTCTAGCGTGTTGGCGATGAACGCGATATTCCGATCGATCGTTCGTTTCCTTGACAGTTTGGGCCAATTATCGCAGCATGAAGTGGAACAGAGTCGCATACGCGATTTCCTTGACCTCGGTCGCACGAGACCTCTTTTATTTTTACCATCTTCGAATAGCAGCAATTAGCCGATGGGACTTAATTCCGGCATCGTCATCAGGATCGTGGCGCTCGGTAAATTTCACGAGTTGACTGGCGATCTCGGAATTCGTCCGTTTAATTATTATCTTTGCACCATTCGTGCTCCTTGACGCGAGATTTTTATTTTTCCGCTTTCCAACGACTTTTCGTCTTTCTCTTCCGTTGTTTCCCTTCCCCCGCTTCTCTTTTTCCCTCCCTCGTCGCAGACTCGCGCACCGGAACGCCATAAATTCTAGCCATCCTACTCTCTTGCTCACCACCCTTTTCCTCTTCCTCTTCCTCTTCCTGTTCCTCTTCCTTTTCCTTTTCCCCCTCGTTCCCTTCTTTGTACCTTTCGTTCTTCTCTTGCATGTCCCTTTTCGGCTCGTGCTCCTCGTTCCATCGCATTCATGTACGAGAAAAACCGCGACAATGCCGAAGAAACGGCAGAACGTAATTAGAAAAAGTGTCGTTTCTAAACCGTTCCTTTATATTCTTCGGCTCGTCCACTGCAAAGCGAATGTCAGCGTTCGCGTGTTTCGCTGGCTTTCCACGTTTCCACGTTTCTCTCCCTTCCGTGGGAAGATTATTTTCAGCCGGAGGTGTCGGCGAGGGCGCAAAGGCAGAGAGCAAGAGGATTTGCCGTTATCTGCGTGTATTCGCGGCGCAGATCGCAGATACTCGGCAGGCTGGAATCGACGCGAGACGAGGGTCGCGTGTCTATAACTAGAAGCTAGATAGATATCGAGAAAATCGCGGTTCTCAAAGCAGAAGGTAGTCGCAACTTCTCGCTGTAACAACTTTCTGCGTTTTCCTCCAAGCGAATTTCGTACGAAAGAATCGAGTTAAAATCGCGTAAAGCTACTCACCCTTCTGCCCGAGGAGCACGGCGATCAAGAGCAGCATAAAATCCATCGTCGGATACGTTCCTCGGTCGATCGGATCTCGAGATCGTGGACAACCTTCGCTTTCACCTATCCAGTGTCGGTGTTCGATTCTTCGATTTTCCTATTCCGCGTACTCAGTCCTCGACCCACATTCAATTCCTCCTTCTCAGCGGGCAACGACGATCGCTGACGATCTACCGCAAACACACACGTACGTACGTTCACAACACTGTGCAAACGATATTATCGTATTACCGAATGGGAAACGAGTCTTCCAAGGAGTCCGTCGCGCTACGATATCGCAAGATCGCTACAGCGAGTAAAAGGGGCGGAATCGTTGCGGCGGCTGTACCACTCTCGTCTTTGTTTCGGCCTACTTTTATCTGGCGACTTTTTAAGCGGCGGTTGAAGCCGACCTTACCGAACAACAGTCGCGAACGCCTCTTTTCACGCTGCTAATTCTTGCTTCGACGCCTCGCCACGAGAAACGGTCTCGTCCCCTGTGTCTCGGAATCATCTCTAACAGAAAGCGTGCTGGGGTAACCGAAAGCAAGAATTTCGCGTTTTCTTGGTCCGCGGCACGAACGAACGACGCTGTAAATGCGAAGAGAGACGCGTCGTCGCGCCCCGACCCTTCGTGCTATTGCATCTCGCACCCTCTCGTCGAGAGGGTTCCTCCTCGAGTTCGTTTAAAAGTCGTCTCGAGCGTTAAATACTTGTGGCCGGGATTTTGAAGTTTCCGCGATTTCCGAGTAGCGCCGCGTCATCCGATCTCTCGTTCGATAGCATCGCCGACGATAGTTTGGCACCGAGACAGGTCCGTTAAGAGGGCGGGTAATTTCCAGCGGAATCTCGTACGACGATCGCAACGTCGACGAAAAGTAACACGGTCGAGGATATTTCGGTTCGTTCGGACCCACTCGAGCAACCAAGAAATTCTCCGCGATCTCGGAGAGAAACGTTCGAGCCTCGAATTTCCCACAATTATCGTATATTTCGTCGCGGCCTTCTCGTTTGAACGATCGATCCGAGCGGCTGTGCGGCTCCGAAACGAATCGACAGAATTAACGAACAGTTCCGGGAATAACGCGGGACGTCGATACGGAAAATCTGGCTAGCTATTTTCGTTTCGAGGAACACCGAACGAGCAAGAGAGAGAGAGAGAGAGAGAGAGAGAGAGAGAGAGAGAGAGAGAGAGAGAGAGAGAGAGAGAGAGAGAGAGAGAGAGAGAGAGAGAGAGAGAGAGAGAGAGAGAGAGAGAGAGAGAGAGAGAGAGAGAGAGAGAGAGAGAGAGAGAGAGAGAGAGAGAGAGAGAGAGAGAGAGAGAGAGAGAGAGAGAGAGAGAGAGAGAGAGAGAGAGAGAGAGAGAGAGAGAGAGAGAGAGAGAGAGAGAGAGAGAGAGAGAGAGAGAGAGAGAGAGAGAGAGAGAGAGAGAGAGAGAGAGAGAGAGAGAGAGAGAGAGAGAGAGAGAGAGAGAGAGAGAGAGAGAGAGAGAGAGAGAGAGAGAGAGAGAGAGAGAGAGAGAGAGAGAGAGAGAGAGAGAGAGAGAGAGAGAGAGAGAGAGAGAGAGAGAGAGAGAGAGAGAGAGAGAGAGAGAGAGAGAGAGAGAGAGAGAGAGAGATAGAAGGGGGAAGGTGCGAGAGACGACTGGAGAAGGAAAGGGGCCGGTGTGGTGGAAAGAGAAAAACGAAAGTATGCCGGCGTACGGAAGGTACGGGTTTTAAATGCAACTTGTTGCAATCTCGCCGAAAGCTCCGAGCTCCTTCGACTAGGAACGCGCACGTGTGTCCTTCCCTCGGCGAGCACGCGTGTTCGAACACGGCAATCGACTGTAACGTCCGAAGATTGATCTCTCGCGACATTCGTCGACGAAATTTACGCGTGAATCCGCGAGTTTTTCTCGCGCACGAATCACACCGCGACGATACGTATAACCGTGTTCGATGTTCGATCTTTGCCGAGATCGTCGGCCGAACCGTCGTGGAAACTGCTACCGGAAGGGAAACGATGCAGGTCGTCTGCCGCGGACGGAACGAAATCTCGAGGTCGGCCAATACCTCGTGTAGACAAACAACGGCCGAATTATTAACCGAGGTAGGCGGATGTTTGCTCGACGATACCGGATCGCTTGGAATCGCTGGGAATCGCTCGGCCGATCCTTTGTTTTTCTCTCGTGACACGTGCACGAGAGCGGCCGTGAGCTGGACACATGCACACGCCGATTCGATTCTCTTTCGCTCTCCTCTCTTTCTCTCTCCTCGAACCTCCTCCCGTTTCCGACCGTGTGACGCGAATGCGTATTGATTTGACCGAGACTATTCCCTTTCGGATCCATTGAAAGAAGGGGTGGAGCGTGGTGGGTGTACCTTGGTTCGTTTATTTGTTGACATAATTGCAGCGACACGATCAATTCTTCACAGTCGGCTCCCTTTTACGTGACCAACCAGGCGATCGTTAGATCGATAATACACGGCCACGTCCGCCTCGTCGCGTCCGCCCGATTCCGTACCTACGCGAACCACGCTCGATTTGCTCGCACGTACTCCGTGATCCTTCGATCGCACGAGATTTCCCCCACCGCCGTGCTTAATCGAATTTCAAAGTTCTCACAGGGACTAAACGTTGATCTTCGATCGGGATTAAGAGCGGCTTACCGCAACGCCGTCGATAGCCGCTACTTCTGCCAAGGCTACTTCCGATTCATCGGCTACACACGACCGTTGTCCTCTCGTAAGCCAGCGCGATCCGGACAAGACGCGATCGATCGGTTGCGGATCGACGCGTGGAGAAGCGAGAAAGCGGAAAAAGAGCAAGTTGCAAACGTGGAACGTCGATCGCAACGACGACAGAGTATCAGGTACGAGACAAAGCGAACGGATCGATCGTGGAAGTTTCAGCGACGAGCGAGGAAGATCGAGAGTCCGTTCTAACGGCAGAGATCGAGAAGCCGCGAGATTCGAATTCGCAAAGGACGGTGCGAGGCCGACGACCGATGTCGTTCGCTTTCTATATCCGAATTTCCTGTTTGACGAGAGACAGGGGCGAGTGCGATTCGCATCGGTGAAGACGGGACGTGACGCGGCGCGACGCGGCGCGGCGTGACGGACCGATTCGAGGACCGTCTCGGAGGGAAAGTTCGCGTCGCGGATGGCCGATGCCGACTACGAAAGCTCGACGTCGCGCCAGTTGAGGACTGTGCGCCGGTAGGTCGCATACCTGGGCGCGTGCGCGTTACGAGTCGAGCAGGTGCGAAATGCACGCGGCTGTCTATACCGAAAGCTCTGACACGCGCGTGCAACGACACCGAGCGACGTGCAACCACGGTTACGATCCGAACTTTGCTTTTCGACGTTCGATCGAATCTTTGTCGGTACGCGGATAATACGAAGCCGCCATAAGCTGCGCGAGACGGAGATGGTCTCGATGGCCTTTCGTTCGTCGAGTATTTTTTCGAAGCATTCGAAGACAGCGACGTCGAGTCGATACGAGTAGAGTATTTTTGCGATATTTTTGTTCGATCGAGTGGCGCGAAACGACGATCAACTTTAACTTCGTTTCTCGTTCGGCCGTTCGCGATATGTTTTTTAAACGATAATAGATACAACAGCACGTTTCGTAATTATCAATATCCAGTAGCGTTCGCTAACCAGTCCTCGTACAACGCCGGTCGATACGAAACAACAATTAATTCCACTCTGATTGTTATTAGTATTCACGGCTTTGGCAACGTGTTCCATTTCCGATCGGGTTGGTCGAGGTTTTTCGCACGGCAAATTGAAAGTAATACGAAACGTTACGGAATTTCGAATCGATGCGACTTAGCGAAGGTGCGCTGATAAAAACACGACGATAAGCGTTCCGCGTAAATTTTGACTCTCGCCCCCGAAATCCCGGACACGTACGTAGTTTTGCATGGCCGGTAATTCTATGCATTCGCTGTTCGTGATCCTGTAAATGTAGCAGATCAGAGAGAAGTAACGACCTGAATCGTGCATTCGATTAATTGTTCGCAAGATCGAAGAGAAACGTAGAGGCCGATAGGCGAAACAATTATTCCGTTGTTCCGCTATGCCGGGAAAAGCCGATGCGCACGAATGGATTCGAGGGGTACTTTAAAGGCGATAATAAGCTCGGTCGTTCGTAAACGCGTGCCGCGGGGAAATCTTCGTAAATGGAAAAAAGAGGGGAAATTAACTTTCTACCGTTTTCTTCCCTCGACGATCCGTCCACGGAGCGAGATCTCCGCTTTCTGCTCGGCAAAAGGAGCGCGTTTGCCGGCACCGTTGCGGAATCTCACGGCCCGGCCGTTACAGCTACGAATGCAGTAGATCCAGCCGACATAAAAATTTCTTTCCAACGGGATAATCGTTTTTTCCCTGCTTCTCTAGGCTTCGTTCTCCTCCACTTTCCTTCACTTTGTTCCGCAAACTGAAACTGACGCAACAGCCAATTTCGTTCGTTACGGTAACGATAACGGTAATTGTTAACCGTGCGCGTTCTACATGCGGCGAGTAGTGGACGACGAAGGGCAGGAGGATACTCTCTCGTTCTCGAGATCAAAAAGCTGCTCTTCCTCTCGATGAGTAGCGACCGCTTCGCTTCGCTGCTCGCCGGTATCGTTTTTCTGTCGAACTCGCGGACAAACGTCGAAGCCCGAACCCAGACGTCAACGTCGAGACACCTGCAAAAATGAAGAGAGCACAAATTTTCTTTATGTGTATGGGTCGGCGATCGTAGTTCTCTCGTAATTTTCTCATAATTTTCTCGTAATCTTCCAGGAGGATACACCTTTTACTCGCTAGAAGGGGAGGTTGATAGTTTCCAGTTTTGCAACGATTATCGTAATTCGACAAACGCGCGTTATTTTGTTATTTCTTGCGTAACGCTCGGATCAAATAACCGACTCGAATAACGCCGGCGTGTTACTTTCTCTCGATGCACCTAAAGTACGCGATACTTTTTCACTCTTTGCGTTATCGCGTCAAAGACTAATGGTGTCATGTAATTAGACTGCGGATTTTTATGCAATTTGCCCGCTTTTATAAAGGGAACGGAAGAAGCGACGAACACGCGTAGCGGACGTGTACGCGGCAGGTGAAAATAATTTGTTTCGCTTAGAAAAGATCGTTACGAGTAGAATGCACTTGGAATATTTTATACATCGTGGCACGAGAAAAAGGTACACGGCAAGTTTGATCGTTCCGTGCAAAGTTGAAGATTGAGTTTTAAGACGTCGAAGGGTGAAACGGTGACTCAAAGAACCCGGTTACTCTATGCGATAATACGTTTTGTCGCACAATCAACAGATACCCGGGTAAAATCGTTATATCTCGGCATTGAAGAGGGAAGGTTGGTAGGAACGCGAAGAAACACAGTGGAACACGTCGAAATCCTGTTCCCTTTATGCTCGTTGCGGTGCTCCTTTGAAAACAGTTGCGGTACAAATCCCAGTTCGTAGGTATAGACGATAAATTCCATTGTGGTTTGCAACGGATTGAGAAGACAGCGAAATTGTTTTCGCTGAAAACCGCGCATATGGTCGAGCCAACGATTTGCGGTTACGCCATCAAAGACGTTGTACTTTGGCCAGCAGCTTCTACGAAATTGGCGTAAATCGATTATCCGTTCATTAATCGACCCACGCGCGCACGATAAACGATCGAGTCCGCGAGCCGGGGAAATGGTAGGACGGACGCTCGGAAATTACGTCGAAATACCAGTTTGAGAGAGACGGACGCAAAATCGTATACGTCTTTCTTATTGGCGGTTCGTCCGAATATCGACGCGTTCCACCTCTCCCTCCGTTCTCCTTTTCGTTTTCGTTCTCGTTCTGGTTCTCGGCGGTGCGGCCGTCGTTGCATCTACCGAGATATTGCTCGCCACCGCTGCCTCCTACGCCAACCAGACGTTTGCTTAGCCAACGGCAGACCGTGATCGTTCTTTGTTAAAATCCTGCTTATCTTCGAATGAATAATTCATCGTCTCGTTTATCTTTTCGCGGCGGTGGAGCTCCGCGAAACGGTCAACGTTAAAAATAAAATTAACATAAAACGAGGCCAGAAATGTGATTTAAGACGCGTAAAAAACTCCTTTGCCGGCTAGACCTCGGTTGAGAAACGGGACGCTAAAGTTCACCGGTTCACCGGTTCGCTCGCTGTTGCGATCAATTTCCAGTCGCTGGACTACATACAAACGTAAATAAGCCAGTCGAAAGTATAAATAAACAAATGTAACGTAAATAAAGAAGTAAAGGAGAATGTAAATAAATAAATCGATATGCCATAACCCGCACGCGATATCGTGTCGCGTTTTTTTCAAATTCTCACGATGGATCGCGATCAGAGAACGACGACGTCTCGCTCTGTAACCGTTACTTGAAGCGATCGAACGCGCGTCGATATAAATTGAAATCTCGTGGCACGCGCGTATCGATTTCAACGACCATCCGGTGTAATTAGCGAATTACAGCAGTGGCCAGCTGCGCGTTAAATGGCGCGAAACGGTAACACGACGTGCTGGCCGTGTAACAAGAACAACGCGCGGCCTGGACGCGTGCGTTGCCTTCTCTCAGACAGATTGCGATGCAGTCTGAAAGCGTTCGATCGACGTTTCGAACGAATCGCGAAGCAATTCCTTCTCGCCGACAAACTTCCGTAAGTGTAACGCGCGTTCGTACGTAGCAGCTCGCGCGCTACTTAACCCGAATAAATAGGAATGTTCCGCGTCTGCTGGAAGATAGTATCGACCATCCTTTCCAGCTCGTCGCACTGGCAAACTCCTCCCCTTACACCTTCCCCGACTTCTGCCCTTCTCTCTCGTTGCTAGGTTTCTCTCGCTTTCTCGTTGGGCGCTCGCTCGCGCCCTCCGTCTCAAGCCCTGTTGCACCACCTCGAGCAACCTGACCGTCTGAAACGTAACCTGGCGGGCGGAAGGGGCGCGAAGGGACGGACGACCGGAGACCGAACTCGAGGGTGTAGCTTTCACGACCTTTCCAGGCTACGGAGTTAATATTTATCGAGGCTGCCTGTAATTTTCTTGGGAGCCGGCTGCTGCGTACCCCCTCGCCGATGTTGCCCGGGATGGAACTAGAGGGAAGAGAAAATAATTAAGGTAACTTCGACCAATCCTCGTGTATTCGGCGCTACGATATTTCTTTTTCCAGCTCTTGGTCGACCGAGACGCTTTCCATTCAACGAGCAGGCCCGATGGATCGTTCCGGCGAGATCGTTCAAATTATTGACTTTGCCTCGTACCTTTCTTTTCTACCCGAGCCGAGTAATCGAGAGACTGGTTCGCGAATTCTACGACTTCGCGTACGTTCAGCACGCGCTCGTGCCTCGTCTTCTTCTCTCCCTCGGAATCGATTCCTGTTTGCACAGGTATCGGGAACATTGTTTTCTTTTTTCTCGCTCTTTCGCTCGTTCATCGACGTGCGTTGCCGCGGGATACCAAACGGCGCGGTTCCGTTCCATCCATCGGCGTTTGCTTCGAGCACGAATCTAAGCTCTTCTCCGATAGAAAGAAGACACACAGTCGCTCCATCGCGAAACATATCCACGATCGTCGTACACCACCAGGCTACGTAACTACGATACACGACCGAGTATGAGAATAATCCCTCGCGTTTCATTACACGCACCATGTAGTAGCCAACGCGGCTAGAAAAGTGAAAACTAGTTACGAAGCACGAGGGTATCAACAAGTTCGCTCGTTTCGACGGCGAACAATGACAGGCTGAAGGAAAGCGGGAGGCACGAGGCTGGAGGCACGAGGCACGAGGCACGAGGCACGAGGCACGAGGAACGGCACTCGAGACTAGAGTCGCTACCTACGGTTCTCGTTGTATTTCTGCTCGCTGCCTGCTGCTTGATTTACAACGTAACGCGAACGCGTTTGCTATCGGCCACGATATTCCCACCTGCCTCTCTCGATTAATCGGTCCACCCTGTCGCGGTGTTAATTTATAGGCGTGCCGATCGGTTGGCGCGAATTGTCAACAAGTGGCCGATTCCCTGCGAGCAGAACGCAAGGCGAAAACCGACGGTGTAACGCGAATTCCGATTCCATCTTTTTCTCTCGAATCGGCCGCGCGGTTCCGAAATCCTCGCTCCTGGCTTCGGTTCACCTAGTTACACTGACATCGATCGTGCCACGGGGTCGAAATAAAGCGAACAAAAAAAGCCAGAGCGGCAGCAGCAGGAAGGGAAAAAGCGAAAAAGGGAATAAAAATTAACGGTAAAACGAAGGTTCTTGGAACGGAGCGATGTTGGGTTGGCGATCCTCTGGGAGGCCGAAAATGCACTTTTTATCGCGCTACATCTCGTATGCGGCGCAGTATCAGGCCCGCGCATACATATTTCCTAGCACGTTTGCCGCACGTAGCTCGTTCTACGGCCACGTCCCTCGTTCTCGATCGTCTCCTACGGCTAGGTAAACGTGCAAGGTCGACCGTGCTCCCGCCTTTACGAAGTATCGAAGAATCAACGAACCGTTCCACGAGAAGACAGAAGCGACCAGGTCCTGGTAACCGCTCGAGCCCACGACTCGACACGCTCTCTCCTAAAATTCTCCGTAGATCTCGCAAGCGACGCTGCTGTTCGCGCAAAAAAGACCACGAGTGGCGACGTCCGCTTGGGACAAGTTTTTCTTCGGGAAACACGTACACCGGAGTATATTAATCCAGCCAGAGGGCAAGAAAGTACGAGAGAAGTAAAGTCTTTTTGCGGTGGCCTCGTTCGGAGGGGAGCAAGCAGTGCCATCGGATCTTCCGGTAGCGCGCCCGGCATTCCCAGTGTACGGCGACAAGAAGATTAAGCGGCTTCTCTTCGCCGAGCCGTCCCTTCCGGCATTTAGTCGCTGTCGAAAGAACAGGAGAATCCGGGGGGACCTCCAGACCGGAGACGTACATATTTCCAAGCTGATAGGCTGTGGATCCATTTATCTGTACCATTTTTAAGCAACAAGCCCGTTGTGCTACGTCTACGAGATTATGGCAAGTCCAGGCAAACGAACGCGGTTCCGATTGGTTTCACGATTCGTACGATCCTAAAGATCCGGCACGTCTCTGTGCGAAAGTCTACTGCGCATTTTTGGATCGCTTTAGAATTCGACTAGCCTGTGCTAGAATCCGACAGCGCGAATTAAAGCGATCCGAGGGGATTAAAGCGACCGGCGAGAAATTCAGGCTAACGCGACGGAGAAGAAGGGGGAAATTGGGTGACAAAAAAAAAATAGCTTGTAATCGATAAAACAAAGAAATAAATAGTTCGATTCGTTAACGTTTTCTCTAGTTTTGGAAAAAAGATTTATGGAATCCGTTTTAAACTCGATTAAAAATCAAGACGTCGCACCTTTGACTCGGCAACGCATGCTGTTCTTAATGACTTATACGCGACGCAATTTCCAGCTCGAGTCGGTGGAACGCACACCGCACCAGCACCAGTCTTTAATCAATTATGCAAATGATTTGCGGACTGCCGCTGTACTTCCTTCCCCTTGCGTCACGAGGACGCGCAATCCAGAGTTCCCTTTCCCTTTGTAGCCGACATCCCCCGTGAACCATACCTCCTGGCCGAATACTCGTCTCATTCCCGTCCCATAGCAACATCGCGTGCTTTCCGCCGCTTCTTTCGTTTTACTCCTCGCCAAAACTCGCGACTTGTTTATTAAAACTTTCGAATTAACTCGTTTTAGACACGTTCGTTTTCTACTTTAGTCGGCCGCGATATATTATTTAGCGGTTCTCTCTCTCTCTCTCTCTCTCCCTCTCTCTTCCCCGTGGAATTTCCAGGTAAAATACACGGACCGTTTTCTCCCTTTTCTCTCTCGCCTAGTCAGTGACCGGCCGTGACTCTCGTATACAAACCGCCTAACCACCGTCATCATCCGCCGGCTCTGCCAACGCAGTTTTGCTTTACACGCGTATAACCTTTTCGTATCTCCGGTCTCTCTTCCGCTTCGCATCCGTTCTCGTTTCCACCTTTCCTTCTAGTTGCTGGTTGCTTGCTCGCCGAGCCGCCCCAGCCTCGCTCGCCCGCCACGTTCCTCTCTCTAACGAGTTATGTTTCGCGCCCTCGTCGCGAAAGTTCGGATACGAGATTACCGTGCTGGTCGGCTCTCGAGCTTCGTTGCCGATATTATGGAAAACGCGAGAGGCAAAGTCGCGAGAGCTCGATGCCAGAAAACGAAGGAGAGGGAAACGGGTCCGGGAATACCCTCGATTTTCTCTCTCTCTCTTTTCTCTATTGGAGACGAACATCCCCTTTTTCGAAGGAACGAGATTTAATACACGCTCGATGCCGCTGCTATCGTTACGAGGAAGCATCGATGTATCGATAAGAAACAAGATGCGCGTATTTATATTGGCAATGCCGGAGAGCTGGCTCGTAGTTTCCGTTAACAATGGCGATATCCTGCGAAAGCAAAAGTGCATAGATATCGAAATATGCGGGCGAACTGGAGTGTATCGATAACAAACTAGCGCCGTCGATGCTGCCGCGAATACGCTTGCCTGGGAACGTTGCGAAGACGTCCCGGAGAAAATCCTGAAACGGCCTCTCGAGTGTCGAACGAGAGCGAGGAAAAATATCGTCGCGTTTCGCAGCGTTCCGCCGAGACGCGAGTCATCCGATTAATCGCATTCACCGTCGCGCTAACCGACAGCATTTTCTCGACGAGTTGCATGCAGCGAAGAACGGCGGATGTCGTCGAGTTTGGAGAAAAAGCGCGACCGAGATGTCGCGAAAGTACGAAGACGGCTTCCACGTGTATTTCTCGGGTTAAAACGCGCGGCGTATGCACGTCGCGTTTCGTGCTTCTCCTGTTTCGCTCACGCTACCTTTGGGACTCGGTTGCAGGGGTAACCGGACGAGGATCGTCGGCAAAGGAGGGAAGAACGCGTTACGTCGGCTGCCATCATTTTTTAAACGTTACACGATAAACAGTTACGCTGCCCTTTCATAAGTTACGGGCGTTATGTGCGCACGTACAATGGCTAGAATATCAGACGAGCGAACGTAACGATTCGCGCTTTTTATAGAACCGGCTGAACGGCGTATTCGTCTAGTATTTTAGTCGACCGTCGAGCCATCGAGAACGGCTGCAAATAGATCTTTGTTAGGGCAGAAGTCGGTTGATCGGTATGCTACGTAATGTCACGGGTCAGTGTTGTATTATTCAAGCCATCCTTTTCTCTCGCACTATCGCTTTTACGTTACTTTTTCGCCCGAGATTTTAGCCGCTCCAGTTTCGCTTATTTCGCAATTACCGAATATTTATGGAAAGCGGAAACTCGAGAGACGCGCGTACAATCTGTACACGCGCTAGACAGATAGATGGATGGATTCAAGTAGGATGCAGTTTGGAAAGTAGGATCGCGTGGCAAAGTGTGAGCAACGAGGGTGGGCAGGGGGAGACGTTTGCTACGAAAACGAGAGCAGAATAATCGTTATCAAAGTTTCGCGCCGATTCCAGAATGAATCGGGAACTGGCTGACCAAGATCCGACAAACTGCAGCGGAAGTCGAGTCGGTGAGTCGGTCCGAGGGAACTTCCCATCGAATTAGAGAAAAGTGTTCTCGTGGCGTCCTGTGCACACTCGCTACGACAAAGTTCTCCGTTAATCTCCTGGAAACCCCTACGGGTCTCGATTTATCGACGATATCCGATACGCGCAGCTTCTTCCTCCGATTTATTCCACCCTTCCTCCTTCTGTATCCACTTCGCTCTCCCTTGTCCAACCAACGACCCACTTCCACTTTTCGCTATCCTCTCTTTCGCTTCGTAATACACCTAGATCAGACGTTTTACAAGGAATTCGTTGTCCGTTTCGGTAAATCGTACCGCTCTTGTCTCTAGAATACACGGAATATCAACGTTTCGCCGTGAAACAACGCGACATTCTGCCAGCGGATGCATCGTATCCGCGTTGGCGAAACAAGAAAAATGAATCGTCGAAGAGACGGGCAAAGACTCGATCGAAACGATGGATCGATGGTCGCGCCGCGAACATCCTGCAACGATCGTATCGCTTTAAGTTTAGACACGATACACGAGAAACTCGAAGTTTATTAATTCTTCTTGTTACGAGAAGATTCGGTCAAGTATCGGCGAAGGGAAGCACGGGAAGGAGCAAAGTCGACAATGTTGGTCGATGTGACGATGAGGAAACGAGGAATTGGAAAAACCGCTCGAATCAGGTCCGCTCTCGACTCATTACTTTGAATTATTCGAATAATATTTTCCTGTCTGGCTGAGAAATCAATGCGTCTACCCAGGCGATGCATAATTCATGGCATAGTATCGGACAGATGGAAGATTAATAGGCCTGATCAGACGCTCTCTAATCGAACGCTTACCGCCTACTTTCTTTCTTTCTCCCTTGCACCTTGCATCCGTTTCCTACTTCTCCTTCCCTTTTCGTTTATCTCTTTCGGAAGCTGTCTCGCATCCTGCGATAAAATCGATGGATAGCCTCCGGAGGGGACGAATTCCAATGATCTCGAGATTTTCCTATTCGGTCCTCGCAACTATTACGAACCACTTAGTAATTTGAATCTTCAAAGATTTTCTTCTACGTTATATCTCAGTTTCTCGTACGAAAAGCTTTGTCCCATAGATAAACGAGAAAATTTTCCTCGACGCGAGGTGTCGTCTCCCCTCTTCTCGACGCAGCTTTACTTCGACGAACGTCAGGTTCCTCGGTTTGTCCCGGCGCCGAAATTCGTCTTCGCTTCGCGAACGGTAAAACGCGAATTAAACGGTTAGGTTGTATACAGTGGGTCGTTCGATTTGTAGCGCGACTCAGGCAACGCGACGCGACGTTCGTAAATGTCGCTCGGCCTCGATATTCGTCTCGCGTCGAATATAAAGTCGCGCGAAGACGAACGAAAGCGTAACGCGAAAACCGCCGTACGGATAAAAAGTTAGCAGCGTTTGCTGGAGAAAGTTTCCCTCGCGATTTCCGCATAGTTCGAGGGTCGCGAGTCGA